>NC_137824.1:19384855-19417355 GCF_963921795.1 Nannobrachium achirus | reverse complement strand
ACCCAAATCTCCAGGCAGGGGAGAGAGTACGGCTTTGAGGCCAGCAGGTCTAATATTCACAGAACGTACAACACCATAGTAGAGAGGTTAGCATGGGGCTTTGAAGCCCTCACACTGCGTTGTTCACAAACAAAAGACTGGCTACCACTTTAGAGTAGCAGGAAATGGTAATCCGCCTTGCCTCTCGTCGCCCCCCTAAAGGTTGGACTCCTCCATCAAGACCACGCTCACCCACTCACGAACTAGATTATGTGGATTAACGCTGCAGCGTGTTGGGCACCCTGCCAGCTGTATTACATGTTGTTTTCTGTGCCAACTCGACCTACCTGCCAATCTATAAATGTATGGAGTGTGTGTCAGTGTGTGTGTGTGCGTGTGTGCGTGCGTGTGTGTGTGTGTGCGTGTGTGCGTTGTGTGTGCGTGCGTGTGTGTGTGTGTGTGTGTGTGTGTGCGTGCGAGTGTGCGCGAGTGTGCGTGCATGTGCGAGTATCCTTCACAAATCTGGAGGACCGTCTGGCCGGTCAACTTCAAAATGAACGTGTCAAGGACTCAAGAGTGTGTTGTGCTGAAGGGTCATCACACATAGAGAGTGCTGTTCTAGGTACTCAAAGGCACGTTACAAAACGAAACAAATATCATTTTTAAAGCACAAAATGAGTCACCATGAGTTGAAGGAAAGAACAGTGGGTGGGGGGCTGCTTTTGAGGCGGGTTGGGAGCGGTTGTGATACTTCTCACTATGAGATGAGTCATTTTTCTTGTAGACTATATGTTCATTTGTCAATTGCTTGTCAGCATCCCTAGTTTGGACATTTAGTTTTTTGACAATTTAATTAACAATAATAATAATAATAATAGCTTGAATTTATACAGCGCATTTCATGAACCCAAGGACTCTTGACAAAACCAAAAGACAAACAACCAAAGAAAACAACAAACAACTATATGCCATAGGCCTGAGAGAGTAGGTGTCTTTTCAAGGCAGTCAATGTTTAGCAGACAATCCAGAGTGACGTATAAGCGCGAGATCGAAATAGCAAAGTAAACATTAAATCTAGTCAATAAATGACAAGGTATATAGTCACATACTGTGAATAGAGTGCAGAGAGAACAATGTTGTGCTTCAAAGAAACTATGATACAAGGCAAGCAATGAACCTAGTGTCTGTTTTCCAAACAGCATGCTGTCAAATTACCCAAAATATCCCCCCCATAAAATATGGCTTAAGTGGTTAACCTAATCACAAAAGCACCATGGAGCATGCATGGGTTGTTGCTCATAAAGGGACATTCATAAAGGGACATTCACTCAACCGAGTGATGATAATAATGTCTATCCCCTTGTGAGAAGTCTCTCTGTTTTGACAATGTGAAGGTAAAGTGAGGATAGGCAGCTACCGTAGGTGACATGACTGATCTGCACTCACTCGGTCATGGATCAATAGTCCACTATTTAAAGGGGCTCCACCATGAATTTCACATTTTTCATTTCGTTCTTGTTTTTTGGACTTCCCAGTGTCTCTTCCAGCCCCAAAACAACCCCTTCGTTAACTATAAGCCTTGCCTTTCACAGCTCCTTTATCATATCTCTTCCTCAAAAACAGCCAATCTACAAGCTCAACATGTCGTGCGCTGCGATGCGTTGTGAGCTTGTAGATCACCCACTTTTGGCGTGTGATTCCCCCAGAATAGGGTCGTTAGGGTTCATGTGCTTAACAGCCACTGTGATCATTTTGATTGATTCCCTGTAAATGTGTACACTTTACCATGGTAAAACTATCAATATGCTGGGTTAGGGTTCACAATAGGCCTACAGTTCTTTAAACAGAATGTAAATATGCACAGCTAAACCCTAATAATCCATAATTATTTATTCTATATAATGTTGAAGTTGTCAGTCTGTCAGTAGGTGGGTTAGGGTTAGGGTTAGGTTGTGACACTCTGGACAAACATGCCCATGTTCGGCCATGCCTACCATCAAGGTATCGTTACCATTTTACAATTTAGGCATTTAGAGCAATTTAGGCCTATATGAGTAAGCTTGAATCAACAAACAACAAAGTAAATATAGTCACATAAAACGTGTGCGTGTAGTGTGTGTGTGTGTGTGTGTGTGTGTGTGTGTGTGTGTGTGTGCGTGTGTGCGTGCGTGCGTGCGTGCGTGCGTGCGTGCCTGCGTGCGTGCGTGCGTGCGTGCGTGCGTGCGTGTGTGCGTGCATGCGTGTGTGTGAGTGAGAAATATGGCAACGCATCAGTGCAAAACGGATTTTGTTAGACCACCATTGTGTAAATATAGATCAGGAAGTGGTCATAATTTATCACATGTGGGCTATTATTTTTCTGGGGAAGTCCAGAGTCCAGAATCTTCCTCTTCTCATTTGGACACATTGGATAAAAACATTATGATGAAACATCTGGTTATTACATTTTACCAGATTCAGGACATTCTCACTGGCAAAATAAAATCATTTTGTCAAATGTCGGAAAGAGTAAATTATGGCTCTAACCCTTTCTCTCCAGCTCTTTAATAAACAGAAGCATGTTTTCTTCTTTCTTTTCTTTTTCTTTTTTCTTTTCTTTCTCTTTTTTTTGGAAAAAATAATAATAATCTGAACACTCTTATAACTAATCAATGTCTTAATTCATGAACATGTAGGATAGGCATTCACAAGCTTTCAGCTTCAGCCTATTCCTTTTGATCACCTGTAACAATGATTATATGAATGTATGACCTGTATGAAAATATGATGATCAAATAAACTAAACTAAACAAGGTACATTTTCCGGTGAGTTATTACAAATGTCATTCAATCAGAAGAGAGAACACATTTACAGCTTCAATTCTTATGGCGTTCCAGTTCCAATGTTGTGCATGCTCTTCCCTTTGTTTCATCGCTTCCAATTTCACACGTTTATCCAGAGTGTAATCTGTAGGCCTGGGACGATTCACTTACCTCCCGATTCGATTCGATTTCGATTCATAGGGTGGCGATTCAATTTATATCACGATTATAGATTTTTCTGCGATTCGCGATTCGAATCGTGATTATTGCGATTTTTTACATTGCATTACATTGTTTTTTTATATACTTTGAAATTAAAATGTTTAGGTGGTGGTCGTAGGACCACAGCACTTTCTTCTTTCTCTGTTTAAGGAGCCCCAATATAACTACAAATCTGTAAATGAGTACACAACCTTTTTTGTGCAGGCCTGAGTCCTTTATATCAAAGTAATGAACAATAATGGGACATTCAAAAAATATCAAAGAATATTATTATTTTTAACTACCTTTTTTGGCTTATACCATGGGCCTGTCTCTGAGCAGCTATTTTTCCAAAATATATAATTTAAGGTAAATGAGTCAGAGTCAGCCTATATCCAGATATTGTTTTAGCATTTCTTGCATTGCTGCCATTGTGTGTGTGTGTGTGTGTGTGTGTGTGTGTGTGTGTGTGTGTGTGTGTGTGTGTGTGTGTGCGTGTGTCTGTGTGTGTGTGTGTGTGTGTGTGTGTGTGTGTGTGTGTGTGTGTGTGTGTGTGTGTGTGTTGCAATGAACAGCTTTTCGACAAGTCAAGAGGTCAGGTCACAATTGAACTTTCTGTTTCAGTTATTTTGAAGTTAACGAGCAGCAATTAAAAGACGCATTCCTCCGGCTGTGTGTGGAGCGCGGCCTCTTTGATGATCGCAGCAGGCACAGAGGAGAGAGAGAATCGATTCTGAACTTCGAAATCGATTTAATTGAATCGTGGCATTAAAATCGCGATAGTTTAGTAAATCGATTTTTTGGCACAACCATAGTAATCTGTCTACTTTTACCCTCCTGATTGGATCAAATTGGTATCCCAACCTGAATATGTAATTTCTGTTTACTTTAGGGCTGGGGAGAGGGAGAGACCCCTGTTACTGAACAAACACTACAGTCTACCACAGCAACAATTACTAGCAGAACATATAGTTTACACTTATTTAAGAAACAAGAATGTCTTGTACAGTACTCCACCTTTGATGTTTATCATAAATACTTAAATAAACACATACCCTGATGCCACTGTAGTGTCGTGTTCCTGTGAGCTGTAAAGCAAACCGCCCTCATGTGAACAATGTTCCTCCGTTACTCCTGTAACAGATAGCGATAACAAAGGTGATGATGATGGTGGTGGAGGTGATAGTAACGGCAGCGTGCCTTCATCCATGATGAGGCCGTTCTCGATCAAACGCAGCAAGCTGGAAACTCTGCCTCACACTGTGATGATTTACTGTGATGTAGGCTACACACAACGCCAGCGATGAGCACATACTGTAGGTGAAAGTACATGTGATCGTCAGTGTCAGGCGGAAACCTCGTATCTCCAATACTCCCAACTTGTGTTCTTAAAGGACAACTTTGTTTAAGTTTTTTTACAACAAGGGTTCATATTTTAGATTGTAATTAGAGAAAAAGAAAAGATGTGTGTTCAAATCTATTGCTTTCTATCGTTTTAGCGTTTTTAATTATTTTGTGGCTAAAATCTGTGTCTTTTTAGACACAATAAGTCCATTCCCAAGATGCACCGCAATCTTTCATGGGCAGATGTGACTTATGGGGCCCAGTAGTGTTACTGTAAATAGTAATACAGAAATTGCTGCTGCTTTATCCTACAGCTACTGCTTTCTATCGCTAAAACAAGAGAAAGCAGTAAATAAAGGACTTAAAGTTGTCCTTTAAGTTAATGCCCTCCTTTGACATATTACATCAGATCTGCAAGCTCATTTGTGTGCTTGTGGATCGGCTATTTCTTTTGCTATTTTTAGGATTAACAAGCGTTTGTGACTAAACATTAAGTGCATTGGATCCATTGGAACACAGGTTGTTTTCTTCCACTTCCTGAAAAGAGACAGTTTTGGACATACAAGGTTTCCACCCGACAGCACCGACATGATTGTCACTGTCGATACGAACCAAAAGAGGAAATGACACACACACACACACACACACACACGCACACGCACACGCACACGCACACGCACACGCACACACACACACACACACACACACACACACACACACACACACACACACACACACACACACACACCACATGATACATAGTTTCAATGACAGCAGGAAGTCAGAATCAGTGGTGCGAAGGGTTGTGTAGGGTTAAGTACACAGACATATATATTGTTTTACTCATGCAAAGGCCTGTGTTTAAAAACAGATACATAGTAAAAGTACAAACGTATAATATTTCCTGATTGGCTGAAATTGGCAACCCACCTGAAAATGGATTTTGTTTATAGGGCTGGAGAGTGGGGGAGAACCATGTTACTGCGCAACGCTCTGTGTGTACACATTTATTGCGACCGTAGGTCGCAGTTACTTGCACTCCTATACTATTCAAACCTCCACCAGCTGTCAGTCAGTCCGTCAGTCAGTCCGTCAGTCAGTCCGTCAGTCTGTCAGTCACACGTCACACGTCACACTTTTGCCCTGCTCATATCTCCGCAACCGTTGCCCCGATCCATGCCAATTTCTTTACACACACTCCTTACCTGCCAAATTACAACCTCCAAGGACCCCCGGAGCTCCAGGGACCCCCAGGTCCCTGGGGTACCCCCAGGTGTAAAAAATGACCAAATGTGCAAAAATTACCAAATGACCACCCCAACGGGGCTGCTCACGGGGAATTCCCGGGGACCACCGACTCCTGGTGCTCCAGAACGGATGCAGAGTGGTGACGCCCCCAGTGGAGGACCCCCTCCACTGCAGCTCACATAAAATGCCGTAACTCGGGCTAGGAGCGTCCGGGAGAGCCGGGGCCGGTACCTAGTCGTCCGCCAAGGCGGCACGGAGACCCCACCTTTCATTTCTCACATGGCCCTCTTCTAGCGCCACCATGAGGCCGATTCTTGCAAAACACATTTTTGGACACTGCTCCTACAATTTTTGCCCTAAAATCACGCAAATCGGTACACAGTACGTCTACACTCATTTCATCAACTTGGATCTGTCCCATATTGCGCCACCTTCAGGCCGATTTTTAAAAAACATTTTTGGCCACTGCTCCTACAATTTTTGCCCTAAAATCACGCAAATCGCTACACAGTATGTCTGCACTCATCTCATCAACATGAATCTGTCCCATATAGCGCCACCTTCAGGCCGATTTTTAAAAACACATTTTTGGACACTGCTCCTACAGATTTTGCCCTAAAATCACAAAAATCGCTACACAGTGTATCTACACTCATGTCATCAACATGGATCTGTCCCATATAGCGCCACCATCAGGCCGATTTTTTAAAACACATTTTTGGACACTGCTCCTACAGATTTTGCCCTAAAATCACGCAAATCGCACAGTATCTCTACAGTCATGTAATCAAAACGCATCTGTCCCATCTAACGCCACCATCAGGAAGATTTTGGAAAAACACATTTTTGCCCTATTTGTGGGGAGTCTTACTGGTTATTATACTTGTGAGGGCCAAATATTGTCACAAATAGTCGAACTTGAGAAATAGACATTTTGAGAACCATTTTCCCATCCTCACAAGAGAAATGTTTGTTTTTACCTCCACCAGCTGTCAGTCAGTCAGTCAGTCTGTCAGTCTGTCTGTCTGTCACGTCACACTTTTTCTCTACTCATATCTCTGGCACCGTTGCCCCGATCCATGCCAAACTTTGCACACAAACTCCTTAGCTACCAAACTACAGCCCCCCCCCCCCTCATTTCTCACATGCCCCTCGTCTAGCGCCACCATCAGGCCGATTTTTGCAAAACACATTTTTGAACACTGCTCCTACATATTTTGGCCTAAAATCACCAAATTGGATGGCAAATCACAACCTCCACCCCTCATTTCTCACATGCCCCTCTTCTAGCGCCACCATCAGGCCGAATTTTGCAAGACACATTTTTGAACACTGCTCCTACAGATTTTGGCCTGAAATCACCAAATTGGATGGCAAATCACAACCTCCACCCCTCATTTCTCACATGCCCCTCTTCTAGCGCCACTTGTAGAACTGCAATTCTTTTTTGCTTTAGGGTTAGGGGTTAAAGTGTCATTCACAAAATCAAAATCCTACAATGTTGATGTCCTCACAAGAATAGTAATACAAACATGCACATATGTGCATGTGTGCACGTGTGCACGTGTGCGTGTGACAATACTTCAACACAGCTCTGGAAACAACGGCTCATGATAGGTCACTGAGTAAAGGAGATATGCATAATTTCTGCCTGATTACCTATCTACAGTATTAGCGGGGCGACTAACTAATACAAATTATATAATGCATACATTTATTTATGCAAAACAGGCTCCAGCAACCGCAGTCTACTCATCATTGCTGTGGAGGGATGAGGACCGATTCGGCTTAATTAACAAATTAAGTCAATTAAAGGATTTGTGTTAATTATGTACCTCTTAGTCAGGCTAAGCCACCTTTTACTGGGACCGGAGAGTTATCTGACATGTCGTCATTGTCAGGCGGAGAACTTGTATGTCCAATTTTCAGAGAATAATAAAACAAGAAAAATAACCTGTGTTCCAATGGATCCAATGCAGTCATTATTTAGTCACAAGCTCTTAGTATGCTTTTTATTGATTCAATATGTATAAAACCGGCTGTTTACTGAGGGTATTTAGAGGAGGACTGCCCTTTGTTTGAGACTTTGCTGGATTATTGTTTTGTCACTGTCAATGCATAATGCTACCGTTTTCCTGCTCGAGTTTGTGTTTCCTGCGTTCTGTGTTTTTCACCCTGCGATGTGTTGTTTCCCGTTCACGGGAAAAGGCGTTTCACCTTGTTGCGTTTTCAACCTTGGATAACGGTGTTGTCGTCTAAACGGAAGGATCATCTGATATTTTATATTTCATTTCATTTTATTCATTTTATTCATAAAAAAGTTACATAGTTTGGATTTATTTTAGTATTTCTCTTAATCATTTAGTTTGATGAACTGTTGCACCTCTAAGCACTGCACTGTGGCAAAAAACAAACAACAACACACAAACGACCTTGAGCTTTGTCTAGTTGATTGTGAAAAAAAACTGAGATAGCCCAGGGCAGGAAGCCGTGGCCACTGTGCTCCCTCAGCTTGCGTGTTTTGTAAATAAACAGCTCTTTTTTTATTAATTTATTTCATACTATGTATTAAAAATAAAAATCACCCATAACCCTTGAGTTCAATTAATTATTTCCATGGACTTCATTGTTTTATGTGATGGCTGGCGCTTGGCCTTTGTGCCCTCACAAAGTTGACGACATCAAAGGCCACGTGGCCTCGCCCCCCTAAAATGAAGAAATTCCAGGCCTGGCTCCGCGGAGCCCGGCTCCGCTCTGAAGGTAATTAACAGGATAAGGATCTCCTCTTCCCCCCGGTCTTTAGCGTGGTGCAAGAAGCACTCATACTGACAGATTTATTATTTATTTATTTGTGCTGGTGCCAGCAAAAAGTAGCTTACCTTTGCGATGTTATAGAAAATTATCTATGGAGGATTTCCAAAAATAATGTACTGTAGCCAAACTGATGGCAGGGGGAAGCCTTATGCAAGGAATGGATGTGAAATGGCCCTCCCCTTTTTCCGTCGTGCAGAGCATAGAAATGCATTATCTAGATCAGGTCCACATAGAACAGCCAGGAAGTGAATTGGACATCATTGATATTTACGTGTGGTGGAGATTTGAAAGCAGCATTACGGGAGATGTTTTTTACTGTACACAAACTCCTCATCAGCTTACCGTCATCAGACAAGGTAAAAGAACGGCCGTTCCTATTGGCAACGCGCCGCCGTCAGAATTGGGACGAGCGTTAGCGTTCGAAGCGGTAAAAGAGTTAAGTAAAAGTAGAAATACCACAGTGTAGAAACACAATCCTATATTAAAATTGGCTAACAGGAGGACGGGCCGTCCATAAAGTTATAAAAGAACTAGAGCCGGAAAATCCCCGCCCATTCACTTCCGTGGAGTTACTCGCCCAGTAGCGCATACTGTCTTTTTCCCTTTTCTTCCGCGTTTCCTCATCGTTTCGTGTCATCATTTTAGCTCGTCCATGTATTGGGCCCTAGCTACACATGCACTTCCAGAGTCCGGTCGGATTGGCGGTGCAACTTAGGTGTTCGTACCATGTAGAAAATAGCAGATCTACAGGCTCACAACACATCGTATCGTGATGCCTTGTGAGCTTGTCGATCGGCTATTATTGAATAGACAAATGTATAAAATAGGGCTTAATAATAATCTAAATCTATTAAGTAGCTAGTAACTGAAGCCATTAAATAGTGGAGTAAAAAGTACAACTTTTGCCTCTGAGATGTAGTACGATTATAATTGATTGAAAAAAATGGAAATAGTTCAAGCATCTTACATTACAGTACAGCACGTTCGTAAAACTACTTCCACCACTGGTCTCTGCTTCACAATTCATCAACATTCTCATTACACTAAACCAACTATATTCCCTGATAAAAGAATCCCTTTTAAAGTGCCTTTAAATTAAAGTGGCTGTCATACATGGGTCCACACACACCCACAGGAGATCTGTGCAAGCAAAGATTAGTTGAAAAGAAAAATCAATCCTTTTCTGACAGGATTGTGAAACTGATTTCACTGGGGTTCTTCAAAAGGATGATAAAGGAATTGCTTTTTGAAAGCTGCTCCTGCTCTGATGTCTGTGAAGGTCAATTGATTTGTGGGATTTATTGTATTTACAATAAATCTAAATATTGTATTAGTGTACTATGTGATGTTGTATACAGGTATGCTGTTTGAGTTGCACAAACATAGTGACAATGACAATAGCAGATCTACAAGTTTACAATGCGTCTTGATTCGTGAGTATGTAGATCGGCTATTTTCACCATTTTAATGTTCTGCAAAAACAGACAATTTTACTAGGCAGTGGTGGAAGTAGTATTCAGGTTTTGGCTATTAAGGGATATTTCACTTTAAAACACTTCTGGGGTAATTTTAATGACAGCTCAAGACAGTTTGTAAATCGCTTGAATCAATATGATTTAGATATTCAATATTAGGTATTAATATCATGTAATCTGTCACGCCCCCTTCCTATATAAACCCATCGTAACGTCAAACTCCATTTGAACCGTGTTAGACTCGAACACACTTCCCTGGTCCTGGTTGTCCTTCTATGCCTTGTTCTTTTTTCTTTTCTTTTTTAAATGTCTTTGTTTCTGCTGTGTGAGGCAGCTTGATGTAAAAGTACATCTCCCCAGCCATGCTTTACTGTACAAGTATACACCTTCTGGTCATGACACTAGTATATTGCAGGAACTTACCCCCCAATCCAACCCTTGATGCTGTGTGCCAAGCAGCGAGGCATCAGGTGCCATTTTCATGTAGTCTTCGGTATGACCCGGCCCGTGGGGATTGAAACCTCCCAATCTCAGGGCGGACACTCTAACCACAAGGCCCTTGAGCTGGCAGAGACAGTAGTGGAAAAGTACAGTGAAATTGTACTTAAGTACAGTACTTTAATGTACTGACAGTAGTTACTTTCCAACCCTGTTCTTTTGCTGTTGTTAGCAGTGTGTGGTAGTTTGTGTGCATCCAACGGTGAAAGGAGTATATTGACAATATACGGTGTGTGAAATCCATAGAGCAGCCGAGGTTACTTGGCTTTTGTCATGCGATGCCTCCTCCGTGTCAAATGAAAGCAGACGGATTAACAAAACACAGTGTGAGTGCTGCCCCCAGGAGGCGTGACTGGGACCTCGCGCTGCCATCCGTCACGGAGCCACCAGCGGTCACAGTAGTACTGCTGTGTCAGCCGAGCCTGCAGAGCAGGCCACCACCGCCACCGCCAGGCCTAAACGGGAGCGTAGCGATGCCGTTATTGACCCGAGGCCCTGTCAGAGCCAAGGACAAATGAGCTGTGAGTCCGTGGGGGTGGGTTGGGTTGATCTTTAGCCTTACAGGAGACAGCAGAGGGAGTAGGACTATGAACAGGATGCCTTATCTGTGTGCAACGGTGGACTTCAGAGGTCATTGAATGCCTAATTTAAAACATACAATTAGGCGGCTTTTATGAAGGAAAAGACTATCTTGAATTTGATTGACAACAACCCCGCATAATCTACAGTGTCTCTATAATGAGAAACAGCTCAGTGTGTGAAAGAACATGAGAACATGAACATGAGCTATGGCAGTGGTTCTCAAATAGGGGTACGCAGAGGTACTACAGGGGGTACGTGTACCCCTAGGGGTACGCAGAGGTACTACAGGGGGTACGTGAGAGAAAGTGGGAAATGGAAAAACATGGACACAGTTTAAAATAAATGTGCTCAGGATGCTCTACTTTGTATGATACTGTAGTATGGCAAAGTAGTCTCTACTCTATACCCAAAAAAGGTACAATTTGGAGATATAGCATTTGTTTTGCACAAAAAACATTCCTTTGGTTACAAATGGCCCCAGAAAACGCCCACAAAACTGTGATTAGTGATGAAAAGTCACTTTTCAACACTAAACCATCGTTTTCTGGGGCCATTTGTAGCCCAAGGAATGTTTTTGTGCAAAACAAATGCTTGCAATGGAGTCAGCATCATGACAAACCCCTAGTTAGACCCTTCACATCCTACTTAAATATTTTCCTCCTGTATAGAAAGTCGATGGGAGCCCAACTTGATTTGGCCGCAGTGGCGACCCCGAAGGTCGTCGGCTCGGGCGCCCTAGCATCATTAGAGCATGCCCTGGGCTACATCTGTGCAAGATTTGACAAAACCTGAATGCAATTTTATTCAAAAGACTATGACTAAAACTGAACAAAAATGTGGTACCAAGTACAGTTGTAACTCAGGTCCTTTTTTAGAGCCTATCCCGAATTAATTCGGGAAAAATAAAACGGGTGGTAAAATGCCATTCCTGAACATATTTGGGATATATACAGTATAACATGTTATATTATTATTAATCCTTACTGTTCCGTCGGGGGGTACCGTTTGGTGTTGGACGATGACATCATCGCGGAGCGAAAAAACCCAAACCAAAACATAGAGATCCATTGTGCTGCAAAAAAGCATCTTTGTCTACTAAAAAAAAGAAAAAAAAAAGAAAGTTGGATCACCCAGAACCCCATTTTTTCATGGCAAAATAGCAAGACAATGATAGACCGCGGTCGGCTATGGCCGTTCCATGGTGAAATATAACAACATAGTTCAAATGTGTGAGGTGGCACGAAACGTGCACCTTTTGACTCTGCCTCTTCAAAATAAAAGCACAGGTCTATGGGAGAAAATCGAGGCACTCAACGGTTGTGATCACTACAAAATAAAGGCACTAAAATGTGTTAATTGAATTATTAAGGGTTCAATTTGTTAAATTACTACTCTTTCAGCTTTGCAGGTCAGTCAACAGAGTTGTATTTCTAACTCCCATGTCATGGTGAGGAGAAACTGTAGCTCAGCAGCGGAGCTATAGCCTGGGAAAATGAAAAAGATATCCATAGGAAAATGAAAAAGATGTCTATTCAGTTTTATCTGCTGGGAAAATGAAAAAAATATCCATATGAAAATAAAAAAACATTTACATTCTCTTTTATCTGACGTGGTTGTCTATTAGAGCTTACTTGGTCTGATGAAGGTCTAATGAACCTAAAATATTGTTTTATGTTTCTGCACAGCACATTTAATCCAAAGTAAGTGAACTCAATGGAGCTTCACATTTCACAAGTGCACAAAAAGTATATACCCTCGTATGCCCAAAAATATTACTGTTCAAGAAATATATATTAAAAAAGAAAGAGCCTGTGTCATCAGCCCTGACCCCCCCCCCCCCCCTTTTTTTCCTTCTAATTTTTTTTTTTTTTTTTTTTTTAACCCTTTTTTCACCCAGTGCCAATAGCCTAGGGCCCTAGGCTGTTATCCTGGGCGCTGCTCTCCCTCTGTCAACCTGGGGAGAGCCCTGAACTGAGCTCATGCTTCCTTCAATGCATGAGGAGTGATCACCTGAGACGTTTCTTATCACCTGAGAGGGAGGACATTCCCCGGTAGGATGTAACGAGTGGAAGGAACACGTTATTCCAACCAGTTCCTTTCCCAAGAACAGGATTACTGCATGTGTTAGTGAGAGTACAGTACCTATATGGGGGACATGGGGAGAACATGCTAACTTCACCCTGAAGAAGGCAGAGTGTGGTCGAAACATCTTGGTTTTAACTCACCGTAAAACATTTGTGAGGACCAGGAACATTTTCCTCACAAAGTCTATTTCCCAAGTTTCACTATAGGAAATATGGCCCTCACAAGTAAAACATGCATACACAGGCACGTGCACACATAGATCAAAGGGGCTTGAACCCCTGCCCTTTTATCTGTCTGTAAAAACTGCCCTTTCCAGACCATGAATGCAGTTTTTGCTATGGTGAAAGAAATGCAAACACCCCTCTTTCAATGCCATGCCTGAAGGCAACATTCAAGATAATTGCCTTGTCCAAACTCTCCTGAACTTGAATGCAGCATCTTATGTTGAAAGAATTGCCCTCGCTGTGTAGAAATCCTTGCCATTACGCCACATCTCCAGTATTGACTTGATTATGCTTAGTTCAGTGTGGTTTCACACACCGAAAATAGCCGACCTCCAAGCTCACAACGTTGTGAGCTTGCTATTTTCAGTGCTTCCACCAAAATACCCTTTTGTAAGTTTCAGCCCCTGTCCCTGTCTCTACATGTCCCTGTGCATACACACACAAGCAAAATGGAAGCCTTTATCAAGGGATTATTTACTTATTCATGCCACAGCATGTCGTCAATTAAAACCTTGAGTTTTGGGGCCAATTTTCGGTCAATGCAAAAGAACGGGGGTATGGGAAATGGCTCAGACGAGAGAGAGAGAGAGAGAGAGAGAGAGAGAACAAAGAGATAAAGAAAGAGAACAGAGAGATGGGGAGAGTAGCGTTATTAAGTCGTTCGATAGTTCAGTGTCACATTCGTCTGATACTGGTGAATGCTAACCTGGTGAAATGCTAACCTGCCAACACTGGTGAATGCTAACCTGGTGAATGTTAACATGGTGAATGCTACGATGCCTAAACATAACCCTAACCCTTACCCTAACCTCAGTAAAACTATGCCTAAACCTAACCTAACCCTGACCCTTAGTCGGACTAATGGGACATAGACATGTCAAGATTTTACCAGAGAGATGCAGATAGATGATAGCAGCCATAGGTCTTTGGAAATCCACAAGCTGCTTGCTTCTTAAACATTTGAGGCGCATTTCCACTGCAGGGCCAAGCCAGAACCAGAACCAGAACTTTCCAGAACCAAGAACTTTCAAGAACCCGTGAAGTTCCAGAACCAAGTTCTGCTTTTGTTTCCATATAACCAGACCCAACCGGGAAGCTCAACTGGTCAGCCTGATTTGGCTGAGACAAAACAGCTGGTCATTTGAACAGCAGCACATTCGGGAATCTAAAATCTAAAATAACAGCTGTATGTAAGAAATACGTCTTTAGTTACTACTTTCTGGATATAAAAATAACATAAAAAACAATAGAACGTTCAAACAAGCTGCTAACTGTACTGAGCTGGTACGCTGCCTTTGCTCTATGGAGGAAAAAAAGCGTGTCTCTCTCACACACGCACGCACGCACGCACACACACACACACACACACACACACACACACACACACACACACACGATACGAAGCAGACGTGTCCTGAACACAGCGCATGGCTCGGCTGCTGAGTGCTGACTCGAGTCACCAATGCACGGGCGAATGTAGAAATGCTTATCTCCACTGTTTAGTTTGTTGTCGGTCTATCGACGTACATTTTCTTTATTTGTGCTTGGCACCGTGTCTGTCTGCGACGGAATTTGTTTGAAAATCCTTTCATTTAGAACGGATGCTTCTAGCTCCTTCTGGATATTTTCTTCTCCCGCCCAGACACAAATAAGAGCCACTATCATCACATTCACTTGACCAATGTGTCGTGGCTTCTGTCTGTCGGAATAGGATTTTAAAAATGACGCTGTTGTGTTGTGAGAGATTTCTCCCCCTTCTCCTCGGTGTCGTTACCTCCGCTCGACCAATCGAGAGCCGGAGCGCTGCTGGCCCCGCCCATAGGTTCCCAGAACTCAAGTTTAGTTCTACATCAGGAGCAGGACCTAAAAAAGGTTCCAGGAGGTTCCAGGAACCTCGTCTGGAACCGGGCCGTTCGCAATGGAAACAAAACCAGAACCAAAAAAATAGGTTCTGGTTCCTGAAAGTTCTGGTTCCACCTTGCAGTGGAAAAGCCCCTTTGGACTCTAATTTATGGAATTTAGAATATGGAAGCTGGGGTTCAAGTGGTTTATAATAAGATTTAGATTATCCATATATCCTATTGCAAGATGTGATAAATGGAACTTACCATAATATCCAAAAAGCAACAGCTATAAGTCATCAATAATATTTATAGAACGCACGCACGCACGCACGCACGCACGCACACACACAGAATTCCATGTAGTTTAGAGACCGGAGATCATACGTTTTCTTCAGAATATGTACGATAATGATTTAGACGACACTTGTGTATGGCACATTAGGAGTCCACCAGGACAATGGTTCCCAAACGTTTTATTTGCAAGGACCACCACAACAAGAATGTCCAAATGGAACAATATTTTGTTCCATTTGAACACTCTCTGAGTTACAGACCTGTTATGGTCTTTCAGGGCTAGCTCTTTATGTGTTCCTGGTAATATTATTGTCCGCTCATTTTGTGTGTCTGTGGCACAAATAGATTTTCTTTTTTTTTTACAAAAATGTCCACCACAAGCCAGCATTGGTGATGACCCCTGTAGCTGGCCAGTTAGCTTTTAACATGGCCACGGCAGTGCCACGGCCCTATTCATTTAGCCGCTTAATCACAAATGTTCACCATTCCCCATTAACTGGACTTTTTAATGCTTCCCATTAAGAATTAATGTGACCCTACACTGATCTCCAACATGGCGCGGGTCTCATTAGAGAGAGAATCAGAACAATATTCCGCTCTGGCCTGGCATGAGACCATCCATCACACTCTGCTAGGAGGACACGGAAGACCTACTCACATCAAACCCTCTAATCTCAGTAAAACAGACCTGAGTTACAACTGTTCTTGGACCTTTTCCCGTTAGCAGATCGCTAGCAGATCGCTAGCAGATCGCTAGCAGATCGGCTATTTCCAGCGAAAGCTTTCCCCACAATAACAGGCAAAACAAAAAGGCAAATGGTGCATTTATATGGTGCTTAGTTATCCAAAGCGCTTTACATAGACTGTGCGTAAGTGCGTTACACAGACACATTCATACACCGATGGCGGAAGAAACCATGCAAGGCACCAACCTGCTCATCGGGAGCAATTCAGAGTCTTGCTCAAGGACACTTCGACACTAACTCTGGGGGGAGCCCGGAATCGAAATGGGAACCTCGCGGTTGCCATCCGGCCGCTCTACTGGACACTCTGAGCCACTGCCACCCCAAAAATACACTATTATAGAGCCCTGAGGGACTCCAGTCAACCATATAGGGTTTAAATGGTTAAAACTCAGAAGGAGAGGCGCTGAGTCAGTCAGAAAGGCGGCGGTCCAGAACCGGCGATCTAACGAAACAGTATGTTATCAATGAAGTACTGTTTGCCCATTTATTTGAGGGCCCACTTGGACTATCATCACGGCGCACCAGTGGTCCCCAGAACCACAGGTTGGGAATCGCTGGCGTAGACAGTCAGTCCTTAAATATCAGATTTGAAGAAAAAGAAAACACAGATTTGCCTTCTTCAGTCACCTCTCGGATCCTGCATAACAATTTTAATTAACAGAGACAATTTGATTGATTGATTGAAGACTTTATTAGAAGTTTGCATAGGAAAAGGTACAGTTTCATGACGGTACAGTTCACTGGTACAAGGTCTACTAAAAGGAGATCCATGAAAAGACTAAGCTTATTTCCACTGGAAACCATTGAAGTATCTCATATAACATTGAATGACAGACAAATAGAACACAGTACTATGCAGTAGATATGTAAAGAAAAACAAAAAAGAAAACAGTAAGTCTAAATAAACAGTATATACAAAGAAGGGGCAGGGGAGGGTAGGGTTGGGCTAGGTTAGTTTTTTACCAGTTGCGAATGGCTGCTGCCTGTAAGTGATTCTTCAGGGCAATTTTAAAGGATGCTAGTGATCCACACTCCATTATGACCTTCGGTAAGGCTTTCCACATTTTGGTGGTATAGCAGAAAAAGGAGTTTGACCCTTTGTTGGTTTTGACTCTGGGTTGAAAGTGATCTGTGGCGCTGCCTCTGGTGTTGTAATTATGGACATCCTTAATGTTTATAAAGTATTTTGACAGGTACTTGGGTATCATAGTGGTGTAGTGTATCTTGTACACCAGGCCCATTGCAAGTTGCTGTACTCTGTCATCTACTCTGAGCCACCCCACTCTTAACTGGTGAGTAGCGGTGAGGTGAGTCTGATAGGGAAGGTGAAGTAGGACCCTAATTAGTTTATTTTGGGCTGTTTGGAGTTTAGTTTTTAGGGCTTGTGGGGCGTCACGATACCATACGTGGACTCCGTAGTCAAAGAGGGGCTGGATTATTGCACCAGCTATGGTCTTCAGTGTGTTGAAATTGACCATTGGGGCGATCCTCTGTAGGAAACGAGTCCGTTGGTTGATTTTATTTATTACTTTAGAAGTCATCTTTTCACTGGAAAGATTAGCTTCAAGGATACATCCTAAGTAAGAGATTTCGTTTTTTCGTGTTATGACCTTGTCACCCACTTTGATTGTGAAGTTATCGACTTTTTTGAGGTTATGATTTGATCCAAAGAGGATGGACTCAGTTTTTCCCAGATGAATTGATAATTTGTTGTCATTAAGCCATGTGCAGATCTTACTTAGTTCAGAGTTAAGTGTCTTTTCAACCTGCAAGTGGTCCTTGCCCGAGACTAGGAGAGCCGAGTCATCCGCGAACAGGAACAGGTTGCAGTCACAAGCAGATGCCATGTCGTTCACATATATTAGGAACAACAGAGGTCCCAGTATGCTACCTTGAGGAACACCACAGCTTACTGGGAGGGGGGGGGACAGGGTACCGTTAATCTCCACCACCTGTTCCCTCCCCACCAGGTAAGATTGCATCCAACTCACTGCTGCGCTGTCAAGACCGATGGCTTTTAGTTTCTCAATCAGAATAGAATGATTTACGGTGTCAAATGCCTTCTGGAGGTCCATCATGACCATGCCGCTATATTTGCCGTCATCCGCTTCGCGTTTGATTTGGTCAGTCAAATACAGAAGGCATGTGTCAGTGGAATGAGATTTTCTGAATCCAGATTGGAACTCGTAAATCAGATTATTCTCATCGAGATATCTTGCTATCTGTTCGTAGACTATTTTCTCCATGACTTTGGATATGGAGCTAAGAATGGAAACGGGACGGTAGTTTCCAGGGTCTAGTTTGCTACCTTTTTTATGCAGGGGGGTTACTTTTGCTAGTTTGAAGTCCTGTGGGACATGACCCTGTTCGATGGAAAGGTTAATTATGTGGGTAATGATCGGTGCAATGGTGGCGGCTGAATCTCTGAGAAATCTAGCTGGAATTTTATCAAGGCCAGTGGCCTTGTGTTGAGGTAGGGCGCTCAGTTTTTTAAACACTTCATCAGTTGTCACTGTGGCAAGTTTAAAACTGTCTTTTCTGACGCCCAGTTTATTGTAGAATTTCTTAACAAATTTTACACCATACCTCCCAGATGGGGCGACCAGTCTTTCAACCAGTGAATGGGCCATGGTGGTAAAGGTTTTGTTAAGATGGGTAGCCACTTCACATTTGTCAGAAATGAGAGCGGCGTCCGTTTTGATGTTTATGCTGTGGCATATGGTTTTAGGTTTTAAGCCTAATTGGTTGTTAAGCAACTTCCATAGGTCTCGTGGTTTGTTTTTGTATTCGTCAATTTTGACGTCGATGTAGTCTTTTTTGGCGGATCTAATTAGGGCGATTGTCTGGTTTCTGAGCTTCTTACACTGAGCAGTGAGATATTTGATTTGGATTTGGAGGTCAAAAATAATAAAAGGACCAGAAAAAAGATGGTATTAAGGCTCATTACAAACAACAGTTTGAGTCAGGGGTCATCGATATGTCCGACTGTCCGCACACGGACAAATGTGTCTGTGGCAAAGACTTGTCCTTGTAATTTCATTAGAAATGTCAACGAGCGCTTCTGCCCAACACTTTGGCCAGGGAAACCGATTTCGACTCACACACATCCACTTGTGTGCGTGTGTGATGTGGTGTGTGTCACAGTGTCGCAAAGTGTGTGTGTGTGTGTGTGTGTGTGTGTGTGTGTGTGTGTGTGTGTGTGTGTGTGTGTGTGTGTGTGTGTGTGCGTGCGCGCATTTGCGCGCGCGTGTGCGTGTAGGTAATATCACAGCAGAGTGCATGCAAGGTTTTTCATTTTCAGCTGTGCTCTGTGTGCAGTGGCTTTGAGAGTGAAGGTGGAGCACGCTAGGAACAGAGAGAGATTTATAGCTGTAAACCTCTTTATAGAACAGGTTCAAATCAAAACAACAAAACCAAAATCCAGGCAAAGAACAGCTGCTGCAATAAGCTGCCAAGAGATGGAATCAAAGAAAGTAAATGCACAACAGACAATTTAAAAGGAAAGCCTTTTTATTAAAAAATAAATCAGCACAATGAGTACTTTAAAGTAACAACGAGCTGTTCCTACTTTAAAGGACCACGTCGCCCATTTTCATATTGGTTAAACAAAATTCTACTTGGTCTGCGTCTCTTTGAAGTTGATTGATATTTATTAGAAGTTTACATAGGAAAAGGTACAGTTTCATGACAGTAAAAGGAAACTCAGGTAAGCCTTGCTGCTTATTTCCATTGAGATCCTTCTTTTAAACTCATATAACATACACTGAATGACAGACATATAGTGCTATGCAGTAGATATCATCAGGAAAGACAAAAATAACAGTAAACTAAAACAAAAAAACTATGAAAAATAAAAGGTATTTACAATAGAAGGGTCTGGCCCTCCAGGGTCACATTGGCCAGGCTTCGCGGGACACCTCATAAATAGCACCGCTCCCTTCACACTAGGTGTGATGTTTTTAATGGATGCCCTACAAGAGCATACTGCAGTACAGTGTCACACAAAAGTAGCCAAAAATAACTGATCTACAAGCACACAGCGTGCTGCGATGTGAAACACTGTGAGCTTGTAGATCTGCTATTCTAGCAAATGTAATTTTATAATTCTCTGAAGAGAATGTGAAAGACGTTAAGTGTATCGGTGGGTTTTATACATATTTATAACCGGTGAAAAGTATTAACAACAGCTTGTCACTGAATAATAACTACATTATGGATCCATTATCATAGCGTCACCCGACAGTGAAAATATGATAAATCCTATTTCCTGGCTGCCGCCATCTGCCATATATAGTAAATGCGGAACAGATATTCTGAAAGAATGCAGCGAACATGGAATTCTCGCTGAGGCAACAGAATTTCCCATTTGCAGTTATTTGTGGCCAGCATGTGGTCGCATTGCAGACCACCAGGCAAATGAGAATTACATGACCTGTGAAATAATCTGTGCACAATGTGTGTACGCTAAATTGGCTGTACTGTGTGTGTGTGTGTGTGTGTGTGTGTGTGTGTGTGTGTGTGTGTGTGTGTGTGTGTGTGTGTGTGTGTGTGTGTGTGTGTGTGTGTGTGTGTGTGTGTGTGTGTGCATGTGGTGTGCACATATGTGCTTGTGTTTGCTGAGACAGAGAGGCAGAGACAAATATAAACGGAGACAGAGAGACAAACAGAAACAAACATAGAGATAGACAGAGGTAGAGAGACAGACAGACAGACAGACAGACAGACAGACAGACAGACAGACAGACAGACAGAGAGAGACACACAGACTGACAGAGAGAGACATACAGATGGACAGACACAGACTGAGGGACAGACACAGACGGAGAGAGAGAGACAAAGAGAAACAGAGACATCGGTGTATGAATGTGTGCGAATGGGTGAATATAATGCACAATCTCTGTAAAGCGCCTTGGATAAAGGAGCTATATAAATGCACCATTTACCATCTAGACAGAGAGAGAAAAAGACAGAGACAGAGGCATAGAGACAGACAGAGAGAGAACACAGAGACCACCCTGGGCAAGATATGCGCTGTGCTTGGCTCTAGCGGAAGGTGTTGAGTAAGATGAGTAAGCCTGGCTATGCGAGGTTGTCAGAGACAGACAGACAGAGGGACAGAGAGAGGATGGTGAAATCGTCAATCTTCAGTACTCCAAGTGTAACAAAAACAGACAGTCTGAGTTTGTGAGCAAGAAAAAAACACAGAAAACAATAAAGGAGTGAAGCTCATGAGGCTCCATGGATTTGCAGCCTCGCCGCTGTCACTTCTCATTCACACAACCAAGACTAACGGAGGGGAACACTTCCTCAAAGCTCAGTTCCAATCAAACGAGACGCCAAACAAATGAACAAAGCCGTGATCACCATAATTACTTGCGCAAGCAGAGCGGGCAAGTACTGCGATCGGCTGGGTATGTATGTCGTGTGCGTCTCTGTGCGTCCGTCTCTTTACGGTGCCAGAAGCTCTGTTGTTTCTTAGGGCGTCTTACTTGTAGAAAACTAGTCATTTTTCGAGTGAACTACTCCTTTAAATAAAAGCTAAAACATACATCTGAGTGCTTGTTCCATTGATTGATTGATTGAAGACTGTATTAGAAGTTTGCATAGGAAAAGGTACAGTTTCATGACGGTACAGTTCACTGGTACAAGGTCTACTAAAAGGAGATCCATGAAAAGACTAAGCTTATTTCCACAGGAAACCATTTAAGTATCTCATATAACATTGAATGACAGACGAATAGAACACAGTACTATGCAGTAGATATTGAGTAAGCGAAAGGAAACTGACAGGCTCGGCTCCGTATATGCTACTAGTTCACTTGCTCCAGAGCAAAAAGCATCAACGAAACACGACAACTCGCAGTAATCAGTGGTGCGTGGCGAAAGAAACATGCAAAAACAGCCCAGCCGCTTACAAAACGAAAATTAGTGGTGGTGGTGGGGGGGGGGGGGGGGGATGACAACGATACTGTTGTGTTCAGATTTAAATAACTCCATAACTCTAATACCTGCTTTGGGGCTGTTTCTCTATGCAGACGCAATATCACCTCCCCGTTCCAGTCAGCTGCTTTCTACCCTTCCTCTCGTTCGCCCCAAAGCAAGCCGACATCACTGTTTATGCGGGGGGGAGTTGGGACATGATAAATGATGGCGTGGCACCTAATAAATATGAAATCCCTGGATCATTAGCCGGATTAGATTGGAGGGGGGAGAAGCAGTGCATAATCAGGCTATGGGGCCGTGGACGAGTGCACTGTCGCCATAGAAGTGTGAGAGCAGGGAGGGGAGAGGAGAGGAGAGGAGAGGAGAGGAGAGGAGAGGAGAGGAGAAATATTTTTGACGTTTTCTGACAATATAATGACACGCTCAAAATAGGGGTGACAGTTTGCACGTTCAACCTTGCATTCCATTTTCAACCTATATCTTCATATAATTGGGCCCCCGACCTCCCCCCACTTTTAGAGCCAGTGCTCTGGGATGCAGATGGCGGTGGAGGGAGAACGATGGATGTCGTCCACGGGGCTGCCTTTCTGATAGGCCTGTCAATGAGCTTAATCGACCCTGCGTGCAGAGATGGAAATGGGCTGTGCAATGTGTGCATTGATGACATATGGATGCATTGATCCACCTCACCTCAGACCATTGCACGCATGCACGCAAACACGCACGCACACACGCACGCACACGCACGCACACATGCACGCCATAGCACGCACACCATAGCATGCACACACGCTCGCACGCACGCACGCACGCACGCACGCACGCACGCATGCATGCGCGCACGCCATAGCACGTACAAACGCATGGTAGCCTACTTGTGAAGACATCAACCTTTTATTTTTATGTCTCTATTTCTCAAATTCGACTGTACTTGTAGGGATGCTTGGCCTTCACAACTATAGCAATATAAGTGTAAAACACGCACGCACGCACGCACGCACGCACGCACGCGCGCGCGCGCGCACGCACGCACACACACACACACACACACACACACACACACACACACACACACACACACACACACACACACACACACACACACACACACACACACACACACACACACACACACACACACACACACACACACACACACACACACACACACACACACACACACACACACAGGTAAGAGCAAGTATTGAGCGTTGTTTATGGATGTGTGCCACTGCTAAATCAATGCAGTCTGCAAGTGTTCCACCGTTAGCCCCTTAAGCCCTACTGTATATACTTTGTCGTACGACGACTAGCAAAAATAGCACATCTACAATGCAAGAATATAACTTTTCCCAAATATGGAGATGACTGACATCATAGATGTCTGACGTCATATAGACCACATGAGACATGTATGGGCGATATGGGCCCATATATGGGCATTCCGGGGACAGGGACGGAATGGTTAGCACCGCTCAAATAGGGACAAGAACCGACGGATACAGAGATATCCATTTATGTCCATGCAAGGGACAAATGGTAAGACGGAAAACATTTCCCAGCGGATTCCTAGTGACTCGCGTCAGGGCAAACACACTTGCAATTTCCTAGAATTGCATCTTTCTAGTCTGCATAATTCCTTGCATTTTGGGAAAAGGGCAGGTTTTTGAACTGTCCACACCACAGCCCTCCTCTACACAAGAGCAAGTAGACAGAAATGGTACCAATTTATATAGAATTAGTGACAAATGTATTATTCATATAATTCACAGACAGGATGAAAATTGGTGAAGTGCTCCGTTAAGATTCCCTGGTTAATACCGTGTTGTCTAATTTCCAACACTGCTGCTGTTTAAATCCTATTTTTCATGAAAGATTATATAGAAGACGCCAGGCTGAATGAAGAAAAAAGCTTCTCTAGCTCGTGTATAAGCCCATTGAAGAGCTTTGATCTGCTAATAGGTTCACAGATTTGGGAGTTCTTCCCTGAAAGTATTATCCACGGAACGCTACACCTCTCGAGACTGTCTGTCGCCGTCGCGTGGAAAGCTTGTAAAAAAAGAAATCGGAAAAATAATAAGATACTTTACAGGAAATGAAAAATAGCACCTGTGTTCCAATGGATCCAATGTAGTTCTAGATTATTTAGTCACTGGCTCGTTAATACTCTTCATCGGTTCAATATTTATAACGCCCAAAGACACATTTAACTTTAAAAAATGTTGAAAGGAAAAACATAGGGCACCAGCCTCACCCAGACGAGGCCAAACTACCGAACTACTGTGTGAGAGAACCCAACACACACTCACGCAAACACACGCACACATACTCCCACACGTACACACACCCACTCATGCACGTACAGAGTACACACATACGTGGAAAACATGTCTATAACATGTGTCAGCGTACAGTAGATGGGTGGGCACGACTAGAGATGCACTGAGCGTTGATCTGAAATCAGATGAATCTGCAAAAAAAAATTCAGAGTCGGAGAAGATATGTATGGAACAACTGAATTTGATCTGTCCTGATGATCCTGTAGGTTCACACTCTATAGCATCTGTAGGATCAGACCCTTCCTCACCCAGGAGTCAGCCCAGCTACTCATCCAGACATCAGTCATATCAAAACTCGACTACTGTAATTCTCTCAGTCCTCCCAGCATGTGCACTTAAGACTCTCCAATTGATCCAGAATATGAATGCCGCAGCACGACTGGTCTTCAACCAGACAAAATTCTCACATGTCTCCCCCTTCTCCGCTCCCTCCACTGGCTCCCGGTTGCTGCCCGCACAGAGTACAAAACACTGATGCTGGCCTTCAAAGCAGCTAAAGTCATGGCACCTCCATATCTTCAAAGCCTGATCGATTCCTACAACCCCTCCTGTTCACTCAGATCAGCTAACACAGGGATGCTGACAGAACCCTCGCTAAAAACACCAGGACAAAAATACACTCATCCTAGACTCTTTGCCCTCCTAGCCCCCAAACTGCAGACTCACTCCCTAGCTTCCACCGTAGTCTGAAGACATATCTTCAGACTCCACCTTAGCCCACAGCACTTATACCGTAGCACTTGCCACCCTCAATGACCATACATGTAAATTAGAAAGCATTTTATATATTATTTTTTTACTGAATACAGTAGGTGCTTGGTCTACCTATGTTTTTTTGTTTAGTTTTTAGATTACCGTTTGTATGCATTTGATGTATTGATGTTGATGTATTCATGTATTACCTTGCTTATTGTAAATCGCTCTGTATTAAGAGCATCTGCTAAATGCCTAAATTGTAAATTGTAATTTGAGGTGAAATGTGAACACTAGGGGGTGGAAAATTGCTTCAGTGGCTCGAGAGACAGCAATGTTACTAGGCAGATTCATTAAGCTCTGTGGGCAGATTATACTGAGTGAGCAGGCTGGAGTCTGGCATCCAGAAAGCAGCATAGCCTAGTTGGGTGAAATTACTTTTAGGGGGCTTTAGTCTTCAACTGGAGGCATCTGATGTTAACCAATTAAAGTCTTCAGAAACAGACTTGAGTTACAACGCTTTTCCCCCGTCTACACTAAATATCTTGGCTACAAAACAGCCGATCTACAGATCCTGTAGATCTCCTATTTCGGTGAATGTTGCACCCAGAATAGGCAGGCTGCAGGGTTCAAGTGGTTAAACAATGGAGACTTTTATTTATTTGAACATAACCACCGATGCTTGTTGGACTTTTGCCTTCTCCCCACAGAGGAGCACGGCGGGGGTATAAGTTAGGGGTTAAAGGAGTAGCTGTTTTACATAAGTTGGCCTCCTGGTGGCGCTAGAACAGGCCCATGTGAAAAATGTGGGGCAGAGTTTCTGAATTGGCATCCAGGAATATGTGTGCACATCTTTGGCAGTGACCGGGCCAAAGGTGCCGGATATTAAGCTGTCTACAGACAGACGGACGGGCACATAGACGGACGGAGAGCATGATCTCTGACTTCCCAGGTGAGCTCTCTAAGCATTTAGCGACGCCTTCGTGCCATTGTGGAACTAGCTGTTTCCCAATGCTGAGAAATGTGGCACCAGCTTGTAGATCGGCTATTCGTTTTTAACCAATTTTTGAATATTTCTGAAATGTTTTGGGGGGACAACCAGGGTTAAAGGACAACTTAGTTTTTTTTACAACAAGGGTCCATATTTTAGATTGTTATTAGAGAAAATGTTTTAAAATGTTTTCATTAATCATTTTTCCTTCTATCGTTTTAGTGATTTTAACTATTTTGATTTGCACACATGTAAAAACATCTAAAATATGAACCCTTGTTGTAAAAAAAACTAAAGTTGTCCTTTAATGTGGTTAAGGACATGACTCCTGTTCCTCATTTTGTAAAGGAGCTGATGAATGAAGAACATGTATAGTATTCCTCCCAGCGCTGCTGGCCTGGCCCTGGCATCGTTAGCACACCGCAGGCCTTAATTGGGCTGCGTCTTAATAACGATGTCCTCTGGGAAGAACACAGTATAATTAATGCCACGGTGACGGATATTGGCTTTCAGCCTTCCGGCGGGAACTGCTGAACAAGTCACCACTTCACCAACTTTTACTCTCTCCCCCTCTCCCCCTCTCTCCCTCCCTCTCCCTCTCTAACTCTCTAACTCTCTGCCTGTCTGTCTGTCTGTCTCTCTGTACATTTCAATTTCACTTCAACAGGTTTTTATTGGCATGCCAATAGGCAAAGCTAAAGTGGAACAACACAATCAAAACAAAATCATGTATGTGCAATTAAAAGGGAATTAAGGAATATTTTACACTGCAATTCAGAAGTAAAAAAATCGCACCCGTGCGAAGTGAGCGGTGCAAATATATTTAGGGAGATACATTGTGGACAATTTTCAAGCCTTGTTTTTCTTTAAATAATCTATAATAATAATAATAATGCTTTGTGTGTCTTCAATCAAATGGCCGTGATCGATCAATAACTGTTCTAACCATGAAATAGCCCGAATTAAACATGAGCAGTTTAGTATTCACAATCTGAAATCTGAACCTGAAATCGCACCCGTGCGAAGTGAGCGGTGCAGAAATATTTAGGGAGTACCAGTAAGACTCCCTAATCGGGAGATGGTCGCTTATCTCCACAAATAGGGCAAAAATGGGTTTTTCCAAAATCTTCCTGATCCATGTTGATGACATGAGTGTAGACATGCTGTGTAGTGATTTCCGTGATTTTAGGGCAAAATCTGTAGGAGCAGTGTCCAAAAATGTGTTTTTTAAAAATCGGCCTGAAGGTGGCGCTATATGGGACAGATTCATGTTGATGGGATGAGTGTAGACATACTGTGTAGCGATTTGCGTGATTTTAGGGCAAAAACTGTAGGAGCAGTGTCCAAAAATGTGTTTTAAAAATCGGCCTGCAGGTGGCGCTAGAAGGGGGCCATGTGAGAAATGAGGGGTGGGGTCTCCGCGTTGCCTTGGCGGACGAATAGGTACCGGCCCCGGCTCTCCCGGACGCTCCTAGCCCGAGTTACGGCATTTTATGTGAGCTGCAGTGGAGGGGGTCCTCCACTGGGGGCGCCACCACTTTTGCATCCGTTCTGGAGCACCAGGAGTGGGTGGTCCCCAGGAATTCCCTGTGAGCAGCCCCGTTGGGGTGGTCATTTGGTCATTTTTTACACCTGGGGGTCCCCCAGGGACCTGGAGGTCCCTGGAGCTCCAGGGGTCCTTGGAGGTTGTAGTTTGCCAGGTAAGGAGTGTGTGCAAAATGTGGCATGGATGGGGGCAACGGTTGTGGAGATATGAGCAGGGCAAAAGTGTGACGTGTGACGTGTCACTCACGGAGGGACATTTCTTTACACCTGGGGGTCCCCCAGGGACCTGGGGGTCCCTGGAGCTCTGGGGGTCCTTGGAGGTTGTAGTTTGGCAGGTAAGGAGTGTGTGTGCAACATTTGGCATGGATGGGGGCAACGGTTGTGGAGATAATGAGCAGGGCAAAAGTGTGACTCACTCACTGACTCACTGACTCACAGACGGACAGCCGGTGGAGGTTTTGGTAGTAAATGCGACCTACGGTCGCAATGATATACTGTGAACTTTGATTTCAAGCCTTTTCTTCGCAATGTACCTACATAGCTTACTTACAGTCACAATGTGATGTGTTCACGTAGCATACGGAAATGTGTAGCCTACATGTAGGCTACAGTACATCCAATTTGCCGAAATCAAGGCTTCAAAACTGAACTCCACAAAGCAATGGATGACGTCATGGGTAGATCTGTCGTCAGCGTAACGGATATAAAAGCAGCAGTCAAACCAACACAGGTAATTTCTCCAAAAGCGGATCACAATTGTCTGGTATCGCACGAGCAGCGAGCACCACATAAAGGCTGAAATGGCCGCCACCATGATTGACACGGAAGGAGCCCCAGCGCCAAAGGTCGTCCCACCAAAGGTCATCCCCTTCTTCCCGACATTTCAAAGTTATTTGGCAATGGGAGATCAGTTGTACCAAAAGGGGCACTATGTCAAAGCTATAGAAAGCTATTCCATGGGATTAATGCTCAAGGTGGAAGACAAGGACTGCCTCGCTGAGCGATCTAAATGTTTCCTGAAGATGGGGGATCCAGAAAATGCTTTAAGGGACACTGAGGCATCTCTTAAACATGACAAGACATTTTACAAGGGATTGTACTGTAAGGCAGAGGCACTGTGCACCATGGGGGATTTTGAGTCTGCACTGGCTGTTTACCATAGGGGACGGAAGCTGCGTCCAAATGTGGCCGACTTCAGACTCGGCATCCAGAAGGCAGAGGAAACTTTGGAAAGGACTGTGCGGGGGAAACCTACCGGTGTTATTCATCACCTGAAGAAAGACAAAGAATACCTGGAGAAGTGGGACCTAAGGACCTAAGGAGAGACCCACCTGAGGAAGAGGACCTAAGGAGAGACCCACCTGTACAGAGGACCTAAGGAGAGACCCAACTGTTGATGGTGCCTGATTTCCTTGAGCTCTTCAGGGAGAGAGCCACCGCTCCTTCTTTGTGTTCCAGGTGTTCTGTGTGGGGCTGTGTCTGGATGAGTACTGGTACTATAAGGACCATAAGCTGGACTTTGCCATGTCTACATACCGGTACCTAAACATTAGAATACATGAGTATTTTCACTCCCATGAAGTGTCCAGGATATGGGGTTGGTTAGGCGTGGTAAAGCTCGTACTTCGATCTACATGATAATCATAAGCTGTTTATTTATATTCTTTGAATTTCAAAATTGTCTTGAGCTGGATATCTCTCTATTTAGACAGGGCCCTGTGATTAAAGCGCTCTGTCTAAAAGTGTGGTTTGTTTTCATGTATTATAGATAAAATACATGACTCATACAATTGAGAAATTCAAATGAACTATTTTGAAATTCAAGGTTAGCACCGCTCAATATTTTTTTATTACCTAATTTAGGCGGCCTAAACGCGTTCTAAATCAGAGTTAACCAATCGGGTGCCTATGTGACTATGACGTCATGGACAGATCAACAGAATCGAAGTGTTTCATTGGTCTAGTGGACTCATGTCATCATCATTTGTGATAAGCTGTTTATTTATATTCTTTGAATTTCAAAATTGTCTTGAGCTGGATATCTCTATAATACATGAAAACAAACCACACTTTTAGACAGGGCCCTGTGATTAAAGCGCTCTGTCTAAAAGTGTGGTTTGTTTTCATGTATTATAGATAATAATACATGACTCATACAATTGAGAAATTCAAATGAACTATTTTGAAATTCAATGTTACCACCGCTCAATAATTTTTTATGACGTAATTTAGGCGGCCTAAACGCGTTCTAAATCAGAGTTAACCAATCGGGTGCCTATGTGACTATGACATCATGGACAGATCAACAGAATCGAAGTGTTTCATTGGTCTAGCGGACTCATGTCATCATCATTTGTGACATCATTTGTGACATAATTTTTTCTAAGCGGTCTATAGGAGCGGTTAGCACCGCTCAAAAATATACAAAATAGCTTGACTGAATTACCATGCTGTCTGTTGAAGCAACTTAAACAACTCATGTTAATGCTCTGTCCAAACTCTTATGCATGCTGCATTTCTGTGTGTGTGTGTGCGTGTGTGTGTGTGTGTGCGTGCGTGCGTGCGTGCGTGCGTGCGCAGTGTGTGTGTGTGTGTGTGTGTGTGTGTGTGTGTACTCGTTTTACCAGGGCCAAATGTCTCCACAAGTATAGTAGAATAAGTAGCCTTTATTCCTCATCATGATTTGGTGAGTTAAGCTTCCATTATGAAAATGTTATATTAATATACAGTATACATTTGGTTTAAGGTGAGGGTTAAAATGCCCCCACTTTGGTAAAACAAGGGCATTCATAAAATCACTGTCCTAAAAATGTTGATGTCCTCACAGGTATAGTAAAAAAATATGGGCATGCGTGTGCATGTGAAGTGTCCGTGTGTCTGTGCGTGTGTGTGTGTGCGTGTGTGCGTGTGTGTGTGTGTGCGTGGGTGCGTGCGTGCGTGCGTGTGCGCGCGTGTGCGTGCGTGCGTGTGTGCGTGTGTGCGTGTGTGTGCGTGCGTGCGTGCGTGCGTGCGTGCGTGCGTGCGTGCGTGCGTGCGTGCGTGTGTGTGTGCGTGTGTGTGTGCATGCCACTTGCTGCGTCAGCAGGCCATTCAGGTGGTCTCACCGGAGGAACATTGACTGACCATCTGCTCTGCTCCTCAGACAGTTAGTCTGAAGCATCCATCCATCTATACCTGACAGCACCACCCACCCACCCCCAAACCCCCCACCTCTTCCTCTCCATCTACCTGACAGCACCACCCCCCCCCCCCCCCCCCCCCCCCCCACACCTTGCCCCCTTCATCTACCAGACAGCACCCACCCAACCACTCCCACAAGCCCCCACCCCTTCCTCTCCATCAACCAGACAGACCCTACCCACCCAAAGCCATCTTACGGCCCGGGATTGCATCGAAGCCAACGGAGGATTTCACAACCTGATGACGTCATCTCCCAAAGGATCATGGGAAATTGAGTTTTTGTATCACCGAGGGTCCCGCTGACTGCACGCTACTGTTATTTAATACAGTATATTTCGACTTTAATCAGGAAAAGCGCACCGTGGCTGGTTTTGAAATCCCTACTTTAGTCGGGAAAAGCACTTGATGTGCTGTTCCATTAATGGCCCAGCAGAAGTCCCTATTTCACCTTTGATGGTGTCAATACATTATAATCTCTAGGGGGTCCTGGGGTGGTCCCCAGATGACAGTGAAGTGACAATTTAAGGACTTTTAAGATCTTTTTAATACCTAAAAAAAGAAAAAGGCCATTACTGCATCAACATTTGTCAACAATAAATAGTATAAAAACAGGTCCAAATTGTTATATAGGCTAATATAAGAAAAGGCCATTATGAGCCTGCAAGCTCATAATGCTGCAGCTTGCTTGTTACGCTTCCACCTTCCTCTATAAAACCTTTTATATGCTTCACACACTGCAATAGTTTTTCCACACATCTACTTTATATCCTCGACCATTTTCATCAAACTGTCTGCACTTGATTCCCTGCGCTTTAACATTAAACCTGTGAAATCGTCACAGTCATTTTCCAACTACAGTAATAGAAAAGGTTATTTTAACACAAACTGTGGACTCCCCTGTATTTTGACGTGTTGGTAACTGTCGCACTGAGAGACCCAAGACTCAATGCAACAAATGAAGTACTAGGCCAGTGGCGTAACGTAGTTACAGGTGTTTTTCGACATTGCACTATTAGGTTGTGTTGGTAGTTTCTGAGTATGTGTCTTGTTTAACAATGACAGTGAGATACTTGTTGCACTAACTAGCATTGACTGCTTTGGTCTCTTTTTGTAAGACACTTTATGTATATATACTTATATTTAATTCGCCCCCTCTATTGATGCACCTTCTCTTTTTTGGTACTGTACTGCTCTTGTTTTTACTCTTATCTATTTTTTCCTACTTCTCTGTAACTTTGTAAATAACTGTATACTGCTGTGCTACAACTGGACAACTAAATTTCCCCCTTGGGATAATAAAGGTATCTATCTATCTATCTATCTATCTATTAGGGGTGTAACGATATAGTAACTGTATCGAAATATCGTTTTTAACTTAAAAAATCGAAGTATATCGAAATGAAAACAGCAAAAATCGAACCGTATCGTTTTATTTTGTATCGTATCGAATCGGCAGTGCAAAGAATCGATTGTATCGATACTACCTACTTGTGCATTGTATTTAGCATTTTTAAGGAGAAAAAATTAAAAGGAGGGGTTTAATTACTTTTCCTTTCCATATAGCTACACTGGTCCATCGATAAATGTGTTTAATCTCTGGGTTCATGTCAAGGTGCAGGTTTGTCAATATACAATGTCCATGTATTTGGCAGATAATCACTGTATTTACTTAT
>NC_137824.1:19369855-19379855 GCF_963921795.1 Nannobrachium achirus | reverse complement strand
GATAACCTAGATCGCATGAAAGAAGAAACCTTTGACTTTAGTGCTAGGGCTATTACTAAGGGTCTTAGTAACTTCCAGTCTGCAGTGGAGGCAGTTAAGTGGGACTCTCTAATCCAGGAAGGAGAGAACTATTTGAAGAACATTTCACAGAATGTCACCAATGACACCAAGGATGTGGTTCAGGCTATAAAGAACAAAGCGGAGGACATAAAACCCCAGATCTACAATTTAACAAGGCCCATTGACTCTGTCTCAACCAATGTGGTCAACACTTTGAAACAGCTGCACAGAATCATCAGCATTATCTCCCCAGCGGTTGAGAGAGCAGAGCACATCACCAGGGCAGTAGGTGTGGTCCTGTGCTGTATGGTTCTGCTGGTGGTTGCGTGTAATATCCTGGGTCTGTTTCTGGGCCCTCTGGGAGGGGACGCTAAAGCGGACCCCAAAGATCGCTCTGACACTGCACACTATGGAGGCAAGTTCCTGTTGACGAGTGCAGGGTTCATCTTCCTGTTCTCCTGGCTGCTCATGGTTGTGGTGCTACTGCTGTTTGTACCAGGAGGGAACATCTATTCAATGGTTTGTAAGCCCTGGCACAACGGAGGGCTGTTAAAGCTTATTGAATTACTGACTCCACGGCTGATTGGATTTGAATTAGTGCCGATGCCGGGACTGAATATAAACCTCACACTCACTGGTGTTTACAATGACTGCCAAAAGAACATGTCTCTGTTGTCCATGCTGCACATAGATGAGCTTATAAACCTGGAGGAGCCGCTCAGCGTGTCCCAATACACAGATGTGATCCTGAGTAACGTTCACATTACTCCCATTATTCTGCTGAGCCATGTTGAAAGCCAGATAAACAAGCTCCATAATGTGACCAAAGATTTAAACTTCACCAGGTTTACACAGCAGGTCATCATGATCCACAGCATAGACCTCTGTGAGATGATCGAGCAAATCGAAAACCTTGGTGGAAAATTCATTGGCTTTGGGAGAAATAACCTGGTTAATGCAAAAGTTTTGCATAAAGACATAAAGAACTTTCTTGTTCATATCAATTCGACCACAGAGAATCTTCGATCCAATGTGAATGAAATCAACAGAAATGTCATCCAGGTGTTAGGCATAATGGGAACAGTGCAAGGCTTCCTCAACAACTACACAACACAGATCATTAAGACTGAAAACAGGGAGTTTGTTGACCATCAGTTGGGCAACATATCACATGTCACATATCTTGAATGGTCCAACCTGACACGGCAAGTGGCCCGTTGTGGGCCGGTGGCCGGAGCTGTCGACTCGGCAGAGAACATTATCTGTGAAAGGGTGAAGTCTCTGAACACTTTCTGGTTTAGTCTGGGCTTGTGTCTGATCTTCTTCATCCCCAGCATCATATTGTCTATCAAACTGGCCAAGTACTACAGGAGAATGGAGGAATCGGATAGACTGAAGGATAATACTGTCGACTATTCTAATCATCTGCCAGCGGCCTGTCATTTGATTGAGATTCATTCATACTAGTCAAATCAAGCAGCTTCTTTTTTTAACTCCCTCATGGTGTTTCTCATGAATATCTGGGATATCTACATCCTGTATTAGTTGTTTCTATCCGTGTTTTCCTATCTTTTTTTCTATCACCAATTCTTATAGCATTCTTGGAAACTAAAAACTATGCAGCTTTTACGAATCTCAGTCTCACCCACTTGCCATGATGTCCGAGATCCAAATTGGAATCACACCATTCCCATGTGAATGTTTTAATTGCATTTCTGTCATACGTGTTTCATCCTTCACTTTTTTCAGGTTTTCTTGTAATTTTTATTCTTTGAAATATTAAGATTTTATTTGCAGTTAGTTAAATCAGGCTGAAAAAATGTCCCATTCTTTTCACGTTTTATATTCTTTGAAATATTTAACAAATTTCATCCACTTTTATACTTCTGTAAACCTGTGATGTGACAATAAAGCTGATTCTCTTTCTCTCTCTCTCTCTCTCTCTCTCTATCTCTATCTCTATCTCTATCTCTCTCTCTCTCTCTCTCTCTCTCTCTCTCTCTCTCTCTCTCTCTCTCTCTCTCTCTCTCTCTCTCTCTCTCTCTCTCTCTCTCTCTGACTACAGCATCCATCAGATATTCAAACAAAACAACCATTACTATATAGGCCTACTGTAGCTCTTTATTTACCTTGGCTGTACGCACTCTGGCTATTTCCTCCACCCCCTGTAAGGAGGACCCAACGACAGAGCCCGCCTTCCTCACCAGTCTGTTGAGGTTGGCAGTGTCACCCGTTCTGTTGTTGCCCCCCCAGCAAGATATTCCAAAAAAGAGAACACAAGCCATAACTGACTGGTAGAACATCTGAAGCATCTTGTTGCACACGCCAAACAATCTCAGTCTTCTCAGGAGGAACAGCTTGCTCTTCCCCTTGCTGAGGATCGCCTCAGCGTTGTCAGACCAGTCCAAAGAGCTGTTCAGGTGCATTCCAAGGAATTTGTAGTTGTCCACAAACTCCACCACCTCTCTGTTTATGGTGCTAGGCACCGGGGGAACACGATTAGTCGTACGAAAGTCCACGACCATCTCCTTGGTCTTGCTAGCATTAAGCCGGAGATGGTTGGCCTCGCTCCACTGCACAAAGTCCTTCACCACTAGCCGCCACTGCCTCTGACACGAAGAACTCCCGGCCAAAAAGCTTGTATTCTGGGAACCAACGCATGGGCATCGATCGAGAGGATGTCCCAAAACTACCTACAGTACACAGACATACTGGTGCAGAAAGCACAAATGAGCTGGCCAGATGTATGGAGAACTGAGATGACTGGAGATGCCGATTGAGGGCTTGTCTGAGGACGACGTAGAGAGAGAGAGACTAGGGGATTGTGGTGTATCCAATTACCTTTAGAGCGGTGCTCCTGGAACAGGAGCTAACTGGTGGGAAAAAACATGTAAAAAATGTTCAGGCCCTAAAGTAAACTAAAGCGTGGCCTATATCTAGCCCAGATATGGCCTACACCTTGGCACAAACGTCTCAAATTAATGCAGTAATTATGTAATTATTACTGAATAAACAGCATCCCTATTAGGCGTGAATGTGAGCATTCTGCTCCACAGTCTATAAGCCAGGCAGAACTAAACAGACTGATTGCGAGGCATGTTGTTGAAGAAAGACATGCTAGCAATGCATATCAACAGTTTGTTGAGTCTGTTGGGTCTACTCTACTTATTTTCATCATGGTGATAAAAGCATACAATGATAAATCAAAGTTGAGAGTTGTCTAAAATAATGGGGGGGAAGTATGACAGATAAGTTACTTAGAGCATGACTGAGGGTTCCTCTCAACAACGCAGAAAGACAGCTTGATGCCGGTTAAGTTGTTGCCTTCCTCCACAGACACATAAATACTGTCAGTGCTAAAATAAAGTCAGCCTGGCCGTGGGGGGGATGTTGCCTGCTATGAGGATCTGATTCAGTTGTTCAGTTGCATTTCCAGCTCTCTTTGCTACAGTCTTATGTCTTATTGTCTTTGCAGTGTGTGGGGGAAAAGCCTCCAACCCCTGGTGCAGCACTGGAGACAATCCTGATTAGCCACAAACACCTGCCACACAATGAGCCTCTCATCTCCACCCACAGCAGAGCTTAAAGGACAACTTTGTTTTTTTTACAACAAGGGTTTCAGACAGTGGGTGGGGGCATGCTTACAAGTGGCTTAGCATTATGTCTTTTTAGACACAATAAGCCAGCAATTTCTTTATTACTATTTACAGTAACACGTCTAGCCCCCATAAGTCACATCTGCCCATGAAAGATTGCGGTGCATCTTGGGAATGGGCTGTCTAAAAAGACATATTTAGCCACCCACCCACTGAAATTAAAGTTGTTGAAATATGAACCCTTATAAAACCAAAGTTGTCATTTAAATCACGGCTTACTGCAATAACTCAGTATCTTTTTCTTCAAAATGTATTATGCCAATTGATTTTCACCCACACACATTTGTGTGTTGTCACTGCTGTTGTAGCCTCAGTACCCATGGCTTTCATTTTCATTTGCGTTCAATCCGTCTCCGTCTCATTCTCTATTTGACTGCACTAGTATCCAATATCCACACATGCACGCACGCACGCACGCACGCACGCACGCACGCACGCACGCACGCACGCACGCACGCACGCACGCACGCACGCACGCACGCACGCACGCACACACACACACACACACACACACACACACACACACACACACACACACACACACACACACACACACACACACACACACACACACACACACACACACACACACACACACACACACACACACAATGATAAAGCTTACAGCACTTGTCCTTGACTGAGTGTCATGGCTGTCAAATTGTCAGAGATGTCTCCCTCAGGCGGGGTTCATTGTTTTTGCCCCCTGGTCTCCCCCACCCCCCCACCCCTCAGGCATGGCAACTTGAGAAAAGAAAACTTTAAACATTTTGGGGAACCTGGCAGCGACCCAGCTGACACTGCCACTGTTAGCAGCCAGGGGTCAGTGTTCAGTATTGTCACCTGAATCACAAACAACAGTGGTGTAAAGTAACTAAGTACATTAACTTAAGTAGGCCAACTGTACTTAAGTAGGAATTTAGGTATTTGTACTTTACTTGAGCATTTCCAATTTCCAATACTCCCACTTCTACTCCACTACATCTCGGCACCAAATATTGTACTTTCAATTCAATTCAATTCAATTTTATTAAAGTGTCAAATCATAACAAGTTATCTCAAGACACTTTACAAAGGCTAAAGAGCCATGAGAGAGAGAGAGAGAGAGGAGAGAGGGAGAAACAAGGGAGAGACAAGGGAAAGACAACAAGGGGCACACGCACACACATACACAGGTCCTGCATGCGTGTGTACAAGAACGAACAAACGAACGAACGCACACACACACAGGCGCTGCATGCGTGTAGGGGGAGGGGAAGGGGAGGGGAAGGGGAGGTAAGGGTAGGGGGGGTGGGGGGAGGAGAGAGAGAACCCGAGCAGAACCTGTACCTGTGAGGTACCCCCTCGAGAGAACTCGAGCGGATACCTCACAGGCCCGAGGCCCCCACCCTGAGCAAGCAATTTGCGACAATGGTAACGAAAAACCCCCTCTTAAGGAGGAGGAAACGTCAGGCAGATCCTGACTCTGGGGTGAACAGCCGTGCTGCCTCGACCGAGTCGGGGGGACAGTAAGGAACAAAGAGAGAGCAAGAGATAGACACAGAGAGATCCAGGCAGGTCCACAGGCGTGCTTCATGGAGGCCCGGTCCGGAGTCACACTCTTGGTCTGCAGCTGAGTAGTCGAGTTTTAGTAGCAATCCCAGCAGCTGAGTTGTCGAGTTTTAGGTTTTTAGGTTGTCGAGTTTCCAGGAACTGGAACTGTGGAGTGGGAGACAGAAAAGAAACTCCGGGGATGATCCCCGGAGTTCGAATTAGTGGCAGGCCTTATAATGGCAGGCACAGTGCTAGTTACAATTGCACCAATGTGACACAAACCCACACAACCAAAAGGGAAGAGAGGGAGGAGGGTTCCCCTCCCCTCTGACCCATTATTCAGCCCAACCCAGTAACTTTGTAGGTTGGGATTAGGAGTGATTGTACGCTGTCTCACAGAGCCACGGCCTTTTGTCAGCCCGGCACATGGTGTCAACATGCACCCGGACATGAGTGAACAAACGAAGCAGCGAACGAACGAAGCAACGAACGAGTGCACGAACGAACGAACCTAATTATAGGCTTTATCATAGAGAAACGTTTTTAATCTAGTCTTAAAAACACAAAGTGTGTCTGCCACACGGACAGAGACTGGGAGGAGGTTCCACAACTGAGGTGCCTGATACTTAAAAGCTCTGGCTCCTGTTCTGGCCTTAGGTATTTTTTTTGGGAACGACAATCATGTTTGCATATTGTGGACGCACCGGTCTAGTAGTACTGCGAGGCTCAATGAGCTCTTCGAGGTACTGCGGTGCCAGACCGTGATATGCTTTGTATGTGAGGAGGAGAATTTTAAATTCAATTCTGTATTTAACCGGGAGCCAGTGTAGAGATGCCAGGGAAGGAGTGATATGATCACTTCTTCTGGCTCCTGTCAATACACGAGCGGCAGCATTCTGGACTAGCTGTAGGCTGTTCAGAGACTTACTTGGGCAGCCTGATAATACTGAGTTGCAGTAGTCCAGCCTAGAGGTAACAAATGCATGGACTAGTTTTTCTGCATCGCTTTGAGACAGGATGCGCCTCACTTTAGCAATGTTACGCAGATGGAAGAAGGCAATCTTTGAGGTTTGCTTGATGTGAGAATGAAAAGACATATCTTGATCAAACATAACCCCCAGATTCTTCACAGCAGCCTTAGAGGCCACGGTAATGCCATCCAGAGTAAAGTTCCTATCTGCTAGTTTGTCCCTTAGGTGCTTAGGGCCCAAGACGATAACTTCTGTTTTGTCAGAGTTGAGGAGTAGGTAGTTACTGGTCATCCAACTCTTTATGTCTTTGAGACATGCTTGCAGATTAGCCAGTTGATCCGTTTCATCTGGCTTCATTGACAGATATAATTGAGTGTCATCTGCATAGCAATGGAAGTGTATAGAATGTTTTCTAATGATTTCACCCAGAGGAAGCATATATAGGGTGAATAGTATTGGTCCAAGCACAGAGCCTTGTGGGACTCCGTATCTGACCTTTTCACGTAGTGAGGATGTATCATTAACGTTTACAAACTGAGATCTGTCCGACAGATAGGACTCAAACCATCCCAGTGCGGTACCCCGAATACCAACCAGGTGCTCTAGTCGTTGTAACAGAATATGGTGGTCGATAGTGTCAAAAGCGGCACTAAGATCCAGCAAAACTAACACGGAAAGGAGTCCGTTATCCAGCGCGATCAGGATATAATTTGTTACTTTCACAAGTGCTGTCTCAGTGCTATGGTGTGCTCTGAAACCTGACTGGAAAGTCTCAAATAAATTGTTGTTGTGTAAAAAGTCACACAACTGCTTGGCAACTGCCTTCTCAAGGACCTTAGAGAGGAACGGGAGATTCGATATAGGTCTATAGTTAGCTAAAAGACCTGGATCGAGAGTAGGCTTTTTGAGAAGAGGTTTGATTACTGCTACCTTAAAGGACTGTGGCACATAGCCTGTCACAAGAGAGATATTTATCATATTGAGTAAGGAAGGACCGATCTGGGTCAGGACCTCCTTAAGTAATCTAGTGGGGACTGGATCGAGGAGACAGGTCGTTGACTTGGAGGAAGTGATAATCGAGGTGAATTCAGAGAGCTCGATTTGGGAGAGACTGTCCAAATACACACTAGGCTGCAAAGCCACTCCCGAGGCTGTAAGGTCCACATGTGGACCAGTAGGAGACAAAAGCAGTAGATCATCGATTTGATCTCTGATTTTCTTAATTTTATCATTAAAAAATCCCATGAAGTCATTACTACTGAGAGTTAGAGGAATACGCTGTTTCACAGAGTCACGGCCTTTTGTCAGCCCGGCTATGGTGTCAAAAAGGAACTTGGGATTGTTTTTATTTTCCTCTATTAGGGATGAATAGTAGGCTGTTCGGGCATTGCAAAGGGCCCTTCTATATAGCTTAAGGCTATTCTGCCATGCTATACAGGATTCGTCCCGTTTGGCTGAGCGCCATATTTTTTCCAGTTTGCGTGAAGCTCGCTTAAGGCTTCTGGTTTCATTGTTATACCAGGGGGCTAACCTCTGTTGCTTTATTACCTTCTTTTTAAGAGGAGCAACAGAATCAAGTGTCGTAAGAAGCGAGCTTGTGACACTGTCAACAAGGTGATCAGTCTGAGAGGGACTATAAATATACATATCTTCAACACGGTTGAAGCATATTGGACTAATGGCTAATGGCAGTTTTTCCTTGAATTTATTTATAGCTTTATCGGATAGACTTCTACCAAGGACATGTGTGTCCAATGGTGGGTAGTCCAATAGTGTGAACTCAAAGGTGATCAAATAGTGATCGGAGAGTTCCTTATCATGTGGGAAGACCACGAGATGTTCGATTTCAATGCCATACACCAAAACAAGGTCAAGGGTATGGTTGGCAATGTGTGTAGGTTTATCTACACACTGGGAGAAACCGATAGAGTCGATTAATGAACTGAATGCCTTACCAAGGCTATCAGTTTCTACATCAATGTGTACGTTCAGATCCCCATTTAAAATAATCTTATTAGAGGTGAGGACCAGACTTGACAAGAATTCTGAGAATTCAGATAGAAATAGAGTGGCTAAATAATAGTGGCTGTGATGATTTCCAGCTTGGATGTGAAAGATTAAGAACTAGGCTTTCAAATGACTTGTAAGTAGGTTTGGCTCCTGGACTAATAGCCAAACTGGAGCTGAAGATGGCTGCAACTCCACCTCCTGTCCGTCCTGTGTCACGAGGGATATGTGTATTAGTGTGACTTGGCGGGGTGGCTGTATTGAGACTGACATAGTCGAGCTCACTCAGCCATGTCTCTGTAAGACAGCAAACATCAAGGTGATTGTCCGATATGATTTCATTTACTGTTACACCTTTTTTGCTTAAAGATCTAATGTTCAGGAGCCCACACTTAATATTTATATTTACTGGCATTACATCATTGGTTTTGATCTGTACTAAGTTTGTATGCACAGATCCTTGTCCAGCTGGTATATTACAACTAACTGGTCGAACAGTTATAATTGTTTTAATTTGGGTAGGTGGCTGCTCTGGTGGAAGCACAGAGAAGTGTGTAAGACTGCAACTCTGCTTTCTGGTCTCAACTCTGGTTGGTCATAGATTCTTGATAAAGTCATCCATGTTTTTGGAGATAGTCTGCGCACCATCCCAAGTTGGATGTATGCCGTCTCTCCCCATCAGACCAGATTTCCCCTGGAAGGTTTGCCACTGATCAATAAAGCCCACGTTATTATCTGGGCACCAACCTGACAACCAGCGGTTGAATGAAGCCATACGACTGTACATTTCATCATTAGTCATATCTGGCAGGGGACCAGAGAAAATTACTTTTACTCCACCACAATTATTTGACACTTTTAGTTACTAATTTTAGTTACTTTGTAGATTTTGAGTATCATTACGAAACATACATTAACCACCTCAGCCCTATATACATTTCGTCCATTTGAAAATAGCCGATCTACAAGCTCACAATGTGTCGCCAGGGATTAAGTGTCTTGCTCAGGGCCGGAACACTGCTGAGGGCTGGAATCATACCCGGGACCTCCGCACGCAGTCCCATGCGGGGGAGGGGCTCTCTACCCGTTCAACTATGGCCGCCCTTATATTCGGTTCAAGACAGCGTATAAATCAGGGGTCAGACCTTTTCACTGACTTTAATATAAAAAAACAACCTCAAGACTCATGGCATAATCCTTCTCATTTGACCCTTGCTGACTTTATCTTCAACAGCAGATTCTTCAATAAGAGAAAAGGTGAGACCTGTGGGAGGAGGAGGGGGGAGCATACTGGCAGCAGAAAACGATAAAGGAGAGAGTGGTATAAAATATTGTTAAGGAACGATGCATGGAAAAAGTGATTGAAAATCTGTAGGAGAAAGACGGGATGGGACGGAGAATGAGAGATAAAGAGAGGGAACTAGAAATATGCAATTCTGGCACAATTGCAGGTGTGGTTGCCCTGACGCGAGTCACAACGGATCCGCTGGGAAATGTATTCTGTCTTACCATTTGTCCCTTTCATGCCCATATTTGGATATCTCTGTATCTGTTGGTCCTTGTCCCGGTTTGAGCTGTGCTAACCATTCCGGTCCCTGTCCCTTTTATGCCCATATATGGAGATCCCTGATGTCATCAATATTAAGCCCATGTCTTGGAATGCCCATGTATGGACATACTGTGTCAATCTCATGTGGTGTATAACGTCAGACATCTATGATGTCAGTCATCTCCATATTTTGAGTTAAAAAGTATATTATACTGTATATAAAC
>NC_137824.1:19334855-19364855 GCF_963921795.1 Nannobrachium achirus | reverse complement strand
GGCCGTCTCTTCCATCATCTTTGAATGCGCTACAGAGAGTACAGTGAATGATCAGACCCGGCTTCCTCACCCAGGAGTCAGCCCAGCTGCTTATCCAGACATCAGTCATATCAAAACTCGACTGCTGTAACTCTCTCCTCACTGGCCTCCCGGCATGGGCACTTAAGCCTCTCCAAATTATCCAGAATGCTGCGGCACAACTGGTCTTCAACCAGCCAAAATGTTCACAACTCCCCCCTTCGGCGGCCCTCCACTGGCTCCCAGTTGCTGCCCGCACAGAGAGTAGCTACCAAACACTGATGCTGGCCTTCAAAGCAGCCAAAGGCATGGCACTGACCATACCTTCAAAGCCTGATCCAACCCTACAACCCCTCCCGCTCACTCAGATCAGCTAACACAGGAAAGCTGACTGAACCTTCGCTAAAACGCCCAGGACAACGATCCACTCGTCCCAGACTCTTCTCCCTCCTGGCCCCCGAACTGTGGAATGAACTCCCCATTGCAATTAGAACGGCAGACTCTTCCACCGTAACCTGGAGACTCACTTCTTCAGACTCCACCTTAGCCCATATAGCACTTACTTATTTTCGCTGTTGCTTATGCAAAGGCAAAAAAAAATCTAGATAGCAGATAGACTGATACCAGGTCATTGTTGACCTGGCATCCTATTGTGCATAGCTTCAATGTACTGCAGTTTATATTTTTTTGGTTATTCTACTGTTCGATTGATGATAAGTTCTTGGTTTACCTACGATTTTAGATTACTATTTCAATGCATTTGATGTATTACGTTGTGCTGTCATCCTATATTATGAACACTGAACAGAAAAACTACTTAAGCCAATAAAACAATTAAACTAACAGACAGACAATTGCATAGTAAGAAAAACAAAATGTAGCTAATAATGTAACATTCCATGTGCAAGCGCCACTGCCATTAGGTGCCAATTTTCCATACCTGTGGCGAGGCGTGGGATTTGCTTTGGCGCGGTAAAGGTCCCCGGTCTGGGACTGGGTCTGAGTTGTTGTTTAGGTCTTTCTCCATGTGGTGCTACTGTTGGACCGCCGCAGGAACCCCACCACTGCACCAGACAAATGGCCACATTGTTGATTCAATCAATCATATAATTATTCATGAATCCCCCCCCCCCCCCCCACACACACAAATATGGAGAAGTCAATTCAAGCTTATTGCTTATTTTACAAGCCACGTAAATATTAATATCGGTTAGCGGGCGCCGTAGTTCGAGTGAGGCACTTTATCACCACGGAGCGAGAGATAAGATACAGAGCGAAGAGAGAGACTTAATTGTGCTGTGCCCTCTGCTGTGATCCAAGTTGTTAGTCAACTCCACAGCATGTTGGCCTGACTCTTGTTCCACACAACTTAGTTTAACTTTAATTATCCAAGCCGTTCTGCTATCTCAAATACCCACCGTCTCTTAATTTCCGAACAATAAAGTAATTAACCACAACAAGCATATACTCGTATAATATCTTGACTAATTTCAGGATTTTATTTATGCCAAAACTAAATTAACAACACTTGTGAACACTCTCTATGGAGAGAGCAGGGCATGTTTACGGTCACATACGCACATAACCGCAGGCCATATGCAATCTCATACGCTGTCACAGCAGCACGCTGTGCACTGATTAGGTCATTTGTTTCGCTGCTGCAATTTGAGCTAATTGACTGAAGCCTCGATCGTGCCAGTATGGTTTAATTAACAGCACGGGAGCTATTTATAGGGCGTAAAGCAAACATTAAAAGAGAGGGCAACAGATAATTAGCCTATAAATGCTGGAACCCGTCCCTTCCAAACGCACAGGAATTTGGCCTTTAATCAACGACAGTTTGTCCAAACATCACCACACTTGCGTTTATCCGTTCCCCTCCCAATAGCACACCAGTAGTGGTATTGCCTCCAAATTAGGCACACATATATAGTGCATGGATACAATAAGCTATATTGCATGCGTGCAACTTTCATATTTACTGTACACACTCTGTATTTGTATGAAACTACATTATTGAGCAATACTTATTGCATAATAGGCTACTTATATTAGTGCTCCTACGTCATATGACTCACATTTCTACAGTTACGCGACGCATGCGTGGACACATGCGTTTGATTGATTACTTTGTTGCTGCATCTGGACCCTAACCCTAACCCTTTCCCAGTAAAGACAGCAACACAACAACACAGCCAGACAGACTTTCTAGACAGAATTTCTAATCAATTATTATGTGATCGCTGGGCAGAATAGTCAGAAGCGTTTCGCTGTTTCTATGTGTCATCTTTTCGACACCCAAACCTAACCCTTACCCTAACTCTAACCTCTGTGGGGTGAGTCGCTAACCCTCCCGACACTCTGACTGTTGTCGAAATGACGGTCGTTTGAAAGAGCGAGTCACCATCGTTGCCCAGTTGTGCAATACCCGTTGTATCCGTCGGGGTAATTTCGCTCTTTCGAATGACCATCATTTCGACAACAGAGTGTCGGGATCGGGTTAGCGACTCACCCCACGGAGGTTAGGGTTAGGTTTGGGTGTCCAAAAGATGACAGATAAAAACAGCGAAACGCTCCCGTATCCGTCTGTCTGGCTGGCACTCTTTTATGCCCATATATGGTGTTCCGTGTCCAGGCCAGTCTGTGATGTCATCTCCAAGTGCACTGACTGTAGTGATGTCATTCAGTGATGGGCATTGTTACCATGGTGGCGACACTGTATCAGTGATGTCAGCATGCAGACAGACGGCAGATGGACAGACATTCAGTAAATTAATAGTTAGATGGTCTAATGTGAAAACATATGGTGGACATGGACGCATTAGTATAATGTGTGGACAATTCCAGTGAGTTTTTTCCTCCCCCATTGTTTGTTGGTTGCCAGTGCCAAGTTGGAGGCATTTTGTTTCTTGCTCACATTATTTATTTGATTTATTATTTTTTTCTTTCCTCATCCATAAATGCACAAAATGGTATTTAGATAGCATTGTTGTTTATTTAGAGAGATGCTATAGGTTGTTTACTTGGTACCCTGGTTTATTTGAAGCACAAACACTGTTCTATCTGCACTCTAAATATGTATAACATTTGTTTGTTTGTTGACCAGAGCTCATGCTTGCACTGCCAATTATGATTTCACACATGTGTCTTGCTCTGGATAAGAGCGTCTGTTAAATGCCCAAATTGTAAATTGCAAATTGTTTCAGACAAGAAGTCAGCAGAGACTCCCTCCAACAGATGCCCACACGAGGCTCTGATTTGGGCTTACTGTTTGTGTCTTAGGAACAGGCAGTGGCGTAAAGTAACTAATTTACTCAAGTAACGTACTTAACATTTGCAGGTATTTTTCAGTATCTGAGTATCTTCATCTCAGAGGCAAATATTGTACTTTTACTCTACTATAGATTTTGATTATTATTACAAAACATTCAATACCCACTGCAGCCCTACAAACATTTCGGACATTTGAAAATAGCCGATGTCCAAGCTCATGATGCAGCTTGTAGATCTGATATTTTCAAAATACTATTATACATTGAAAACTTTCCGCTTAGTAGGCCTACTTTCTACTTTGAGTACATTTTGATACCAATACTTGTACTTTTCCTCAAGTAAATATTCAATTGTGGACTTTTTCTTGTAAGGGCATGGTCACACGTCACTTTATTCTAAAGTACCTATGCGGGTGGATTCTGCAAATGCATTTAAATGAGAATGGAACTAAATGGGAATGGAACAGAAATCCGGAAATGGCGGCATACCATTTGCGGATTTCTGCAAAAGAAACGCTCCATTCCCATTTAAATGCAATGGCAGAATCCACCCATGGATAGAATAAAAGTGTGGCGTGACACACCACACTTTTATTCTATCTATTTTCACTACCAGTAAGACGCCCTAAGGGCGAGAAGCGACCATCAGGGCGGGCGGAAACAACAGACTTGTAAAGGAGGCGGGGCTTCAACAATTACAGCTCATCCATATTGGCCGTCTAAGTCCAGACACCAAGTTTCGAGACGGTACCATGTTGCGAACTGGAGTTATGGCTGTTTAAAGCCCGGCCAATAAGAGGAAAGAGAGGGCGGGGCTGCAACAATTGCAGCTCATCCCTATAGTGGTCTAAGTCCAGACACCAAGTTTCGATTAATCTACCCATTTGTCAATTTGCGTTTCTTTCTTATATTGTTTGACCAATGTTTGACCAGTTTTAGAGTATAGTTTGCTGATGACTTTTGATGCAGTAATGGTCTGCCCCCCTCAAAATCATCCCGAGCCACAGGTTGAGAGCCGCTGCCTGCCAGGAATGATCCCTCATCACCGTGACAGAGATGAGACGAGCTTCACATTCACCTTTCATCAGGATGCTGCTCCCTGTCAGCCTGGCTGCCTCTCAGTCACCGGCCGCCAAAGGTCAGCCTGGGCGAGATAATGAATGAGCTGGCATCCACCTGTCTCAGTGTGTTGCTCTGCAGGGCCGGCTCGACTACACCACGGGTCTGTCTCCTCCCTGCAGGGGCGAAGACGGACGGAAACTGAAAGACGATCTTTTTTATTGTGGGCAACGAGGAGAGAATAATATCGTCGTTGTCGGGTGGAAACCTTGTATCTCCAAGTTTCAAATGTGTATTTTTCGCAAAGTAAAGCCCTGCTTCATCGTACAAGGCCGTCGCACGAAGGTAGTGAAAACAGCAGATCTACAAGCACACAACGCCTCGCAAGTTTAAATCATTTTTAAAATTAAAAATGCAAAACGAACGGTTTTGGACATACAAGGTTTTCACCCGACAATGACGATATGTTATAACCGACAACGTTGTTTGTATGGAGCCGCTTTAATTATCTGTAGAAGACCCAAACATTCAAACAAAGTAACTTTGTGCATTCATAACTGCCTGATGGCTATTTTCTGCTTCTCAGAAATGTATCGACATTGTCGGCTACATTACTTGATCAATATCATTTAGATCAGTGTTTTTTTATTGTGGGCAACGAGGAGAGAATAATCTGTTATAACCGACAACATTGTTTGTATGGAGCCGCTTTAATTATCTGTAGACGACTGAAACATTCAAACAATTCAAACAAAGTAACTTTGTGCATTCATAACTGCCTGATGGCTTTTTTCTGCTTCTCAGAAATGCATCTACATTGTCGGCTACATTACTTGATCAATATCATTTAGATCGGTGGTTCCCAAACTGGGGTTCCACCCATGGTGGGCTTATCCTTTTAGTTGACCTTGTACCAGTGAACTGTACGGTCATGAAACTGTACCTTTTCCTATGCAAACTTCTACTAAATTCTTCAATCAATCAATCAATCAATCCAAATAAACAATAAACTTAACACGTCAAATTAAATTAAAAATTGAGAACCTCTGCTCTATTGTCTATTACAGTATGTGTTGCTTGTAAATACTTTACTTAAAATTTGGAGAGGAAGTCATTTGTAGTGCAAAATGACTACTCCATCTTTCCGCCCATTATCTCCTGGCAGTGAGCTGAGGAATTAGCCACTTAAACCCCTGCAGTCTTAGAGAACTGGACTGCACTTTGACAACTTTGTTCTGTCTACACCGAGTCTCTTCGCCAGAAATGGCCAATCTACAAGCTCACAATGCGTCGCAATATGTGAGGTTGCAGATCTGCTATTTTTGGCTAATATCCTCCCCTATTGACACTGGTGTTCAAGTGGTTAAAGGCAAGCATACACTTTAGGCTTTGTTAAGGCTTAGTGAACTTTAGGAGTAAATGGAGCTTTGCGCCGTAATGGACTTGTGGGCCGGGATGATGAAGTCTTTATAACAAAATGATTGATGTCATATTTCTTTGAGGGGTGGCGCCGGTACCCAGGGGAAAGGCGGCCATTTAAGGTCAACTCTCCACAGTGGAGCAGGATTTTAATGACTGCCTTCAGTTACTGACGAGATCGAGATAAAAGCAGAGTGAAAATACTGGCTCGGACTGAGAGTTATTGATGGCCAATAACACCCTCCCACATCCAAGGTCTCAGAATGAACCAAACATTTACCTGCATTTAAAATGAATCTAAATCTTAATTGTTTTTTACAAGACTGGCGTTGGTGTTATGGTCAAGGTAAATGAAGCAATTATCCAGAGTAGACCTTATACAACGGAATAAATGACGGTGTGAGTCAGTGTTGCTTTTTTTGGCAAGCGACACCTTTAGAACTATATTTTTATTTTTAGTTGCTATTTCTTTTCTAAGATTATTTTTGGCAAAGCTGGACAGGAACAGTGGGAGAGAGAGGGGGCCAGCTGCAGGCTTTCAGACTTTTTTATGTGCCATGTGCTCTTACCAGGTCAGTCCCCTTTCATTGTTTTTTATTCAGACATTTATATTTTATCTTTGCCAGGTAGACAGGCCAGGAGGCCAAGAGTGGACTACTGTTCACCCCCGCGAGTCTGTCTTGTCTGTGTGTCTGTCTGTTTGTGAGTCTGTGAGTGCATGTGTATGCGAGCAGCCAATCTGGGACACTGCCGGACAAATTGGTGTGAAATGTTGCACACACATTCCCACTCGGCCTCATGGTGGCTCTATAACAGGCCACATCATCACACATTGAGGGGCTTCTAAACGACGCAGAGCTTAAAGCGATTTCACTTACAACTGGGGGCGGCGCCGCATATGCTGCAACTTAATGTGCTGCTGTTCTTGAAAAGTGATATTTCCCACTCCAAATCAGCCACAAATTGTCCCAAAACCCGAGAGGGAAAGGGGAAAGCGACGCGGAAGGGTGCTGCGACATCAATTGTCCCCAAACACGGAAGAAGGGAAGGAAAGGGAGTGTGCGCTGGGCAACTAATTCCATAGAAGTGAATGGGTTGGGGCGCCCGCTGGCCTACTGGTCCAGGCGCATACCACTTAGGCATTGCCACATAGGCATGGATGCCTGGCAGCGTCACCGGTTCGATTCCCGATCAGGACGACCTTTGCTGCGTGTCACTCCCCATCTCTACCCCCATTTCCTGTCAGTCTACTGTCCTATCAATGAAGGCATAAAAGCCCCAAAAACAACAAAACAATAGAGTGGACACATCTCTGAGTTACAGAACAATTTCTGGTAGGCCTAATATTATTGACCGCTCATTTTGTGTGTCCATTTTTGTAATTTTGTCAAAAATGGCAATGACCGCTGGGTGGGGATTTCCAATTACTACTCTATGCTAGTGAGTCATGCAACAATAGCTGCCCAACGTTTGCCTGTCATTCTCCAACTAAAACTTGTTTCACAAGAGTCAGGCTCCTTTACAGGTGAAACTAAGTGGAGTGAAAAGAAAACTGACATAATATACAACAGAATACAGAAACATAAATCTTGCTTACATCGAAAGAACTCACAGAATGAAGAAAGAAAAAATCCCATCAGGAGCAACATTATGCCTTCTGTCCAGAGTCTCTACCAATTGGCAAAACAACACCTGTTTGATTAGTATACTATTAACAGCACCTGCTTTAGGTTATGTATGCTATAAATAAACCTGCCAATAGGGGTCACTGTTTTACTTGTTTAAAATAATAAATCTGCCCTGAGGGCAGAATACTTTTAGGCTAATTGGCTATATATACATATTTGCGGAAACTTTATACAAAACGAAAAAGAAAAACAAAGTACTAACACTTTGAAAGGTATCAAACACACAATATGCACATAGTAATTATTGTCATTGCTCAATGTCAACGGTGGAATTCCGCGCTCTCTATTGCCGTAACTTTGATCCATTCATTCCTCCACATTAAATCAATCCACAGACAAGAGCAGCCAGACAGGTCACTTGAGTAGTCATTGTAATTGATGTTATTTACATAATAACATTGTCCATGTGGTCCTTAAAACAAATAACCTTAGACTTCCCCATACCGTGCCTATGGTTTCTACTAATACTATTATTTGTTATGGCCGTGGCAAAAATCTAATTTTGACAAAAAATATCCACCACAAGCTGGCACCCTGGCCAGGATACTTTGAGACTAGATACATTTGACATAATGGACTCCATATTTGGGCACGACTGACATAGAACTCCATATATGGGCATGAGTGACTCATCGTGACCTCATCGTGATGAAAAATGCAAACACCGCCAGATGGATGGATATAAGCAATGCATTCACAGTTAGATATTTAGATAGATGAACTGAACATCAGCGAGCAGAAAGCCTGTCTCTCTCCACGACTCTTACATCTTACGTCCTTAGGTCTTACAGAGTTCTCTCAACGCGGTGGGATCCAGACCCATTATTCAACACCCAGATTAGTCTCTCAAACCCTTGGGGTGGGAACATGGACAACATCGTGGACAACGCTCAAGTTACGGAATTAACTGGCTCGCGGTTAATGGAGGACAAGGAGGAAGGGTTTCCTCTATTAACCAATGAAAAAGAAAGAAAAGAAGTCAAGAGGAAAGGGATATTCTATAAGCTACAGAAACTCTTCCCTCAGGAACAACTGGACGAAGACCTGAAATGGGAGGACGAACTGAAATGGGAGGAGATCCAGGGACCAACTGGAGAAGAGGAGGCTTTGGATAAGGACAACGGACACTTCCAGAACGAACTGGCCCTCATCCTGGACGAACTGAGAGCCAAAGAGACTTGTTGGTTAATGGAGAAGGAGAACTGGTTAGTGGAGAAGGAGAACTGGAGGAAGGAGATACAGGGACTAGCTGGAGAAAAGGAGGCCTTGGTCAGGATGAACCAGCGACTCCAGAACCAGCGTCTATATCTCCTCCCTCTATGTTTTATGCTCACTGTCCTATTTGCACTGTTGTTCTTTTGACTGCATCGTTGAGAGACACTTTTACCTCGTCACTGTGAGGTGGCAAGACAAATTTAATTCATTTGCTTGATTAATTGATTGAACAAACCACCTCTCACTCAATTCAATTCAATTCAATTAGGTACAATGTTACCTTCAGGAACAACCTAATTAGTTCTGGGATATGCGTTGTGTTGCCATGTATATTGGCAATTTTTGCTAGGTTTGTGTAACACCGTACTTTGAAACAATAGAGAATTAAAAAAGTTGAAATAAGGATAAATGGGTGGTCTAGCGTACTAATGGTTCAGAATGAACCATCACACTTTTCAATATAATACACCCTGGGCTGCTGCTGGCCAATTTGGTTGCACTAAGCCCTAATAAAATATTTAAAAAGACTCTTGGCAAATATGCTTTGTGGTGCTATTTATGAGCTAATTTCATAAAGCGTCCTGCGAAGCTTGGCCAATGTGACCCTGGGCGTACAACAAACTTGGAGCGCTTTGTGCCAAGATGTAGGCCAGATGCAGGCCACACTTCAGAGCCCGGACAACAAAATAGCAAGTGAGGGTGGCCCCAGCTAAACAACAGGCCGCTCGAGCCCCCCTAGCTTGAATGTACCAGTGTTTTATCCTGCAAAGTCAAGCTTTTTTTCTTTTTCTTTTTAGTTTTCTTCAGGAGGCGGACATTATGTTTTCGCACGGTGTATCTGTCTGTCTGTTCGCCCGTCCGCACACATGTGTGTACGACTACTGTAATCTCAGACACCTCCTAGCTGCTAACTCTCAGAGTTAAGGGTCCATTTGGAACCCCCTCAATGAACGCTGAGGGTCCCTGGACCCCACTTTGAGAACCACTGCCAAAATGAATATCTTAGTTATTATTATGACAATGACAATTGTATTCATTATTATTAGTTCAAAACTAGTTTTATATCAGACAAGCACTTAAGCCCTCTAAACAAATATTATATCTTTATACAGGAAACATAAAAAAGGTGATACTTACCTCCTGCGACTCACACATTTGGGGGTCCGTGACCCATAAATGGGTCCCGAGCCACCGTTTGGGAACCACAGATCTAAAGTGTTCAACGTTGCTGAGCCAATCACCATTCCAGACAGGCACATCATGTCCACCAAGACAAGGATGGATAACGTCCTCAACGCGCAATGAAACGCTCAAAGCTGCTCACTTGATTTATGGGAGTAGTTTGGAACAATATCAACTTTTTTTTAGGCTCCCATCACGAATTAATGCCCTGTGTAAAGATATTATATGGTCGCTGTCAGGTGGAAACCATTATAACTGTTACCTTTCAGGCAAAATAAAAAAGATGTAAAGGATGTAGTTATATTGTTAGTCACAATCTCTTGTGAGTCATTCTTGTGAATGAAATCTTTGTTCATTATGTAATCCAGAGACAGACTTCACAGCCGCCCAAAAAAGGAATAATCTAAAATACAGTAGCAGATCTACAAGCTCCCGACGCGTTGCATCGGGATGCATCGGGATGCATTGTAAGATTGTAGTTCGGCTATTTTTCCTACTTTTATGTGACACTGCAGTATGACGAAGTAGGGCCTTCATTTATGAAAGAAGAAATCTGTAGTTACAAGGTTTCTGCCTGACAGCAACGATCCTGTCTACAACTATACGTTCTGTGAAATCTGAGGCAGAGCAATGAAGAAAGAGACATTTTTGACTTTCCCAGAGAGGCTCAGGCATTGGGGGGGTTGCTTTCTACAGTGCAGATCTGCCTCAGGTTTCCAAAGTTTGCACTTTCCTGAGCCAGACGATGGTTACATTAAGTTTTGATGTTTGTGTTTGCCTCTTTGCGTGCGCGTGCGTGCGTGTGTGTGTGTGTGTGTGTGTGTGTGTGTGTGTGTGTGTGTGTGTGTGTGTGTGTGTGTGTGTGTGTGTGTGTGTGTGTGTGTGTGTGTGTGTGTGTGTGTGTGTGCGCGTGTGCGAGTGCGTGTGTGTGTGTGTGTGTTTGTGAGTGCATACTGTACTTACAGTATGTGTGCTCACTCTCCTGGCACAGGCTTTGGCTCGGGGCGGAAAAGAAAATACGATGACAGATGCTGGAATTCCATGTTTAGGGTCTCTGGGCTTTTCATGTCATGTTGTTACACTTGTCATGGAGTCGCAGTTCCAGTGTGAGGCACGCAGGGGTGGGAAAGGTAACAATACCACAACGATGTAAAAAAATATGAAGACTTGAGGTGCAAAGTTTAGGCATCAAAATATACTTACTGTACTACTGTTTTAGTTCACAGCGCGTTGCAGCATTGTGAGAAAAGTATAAAAGTAATTACCCCGCCGGTCATCAATTTATTGTCTGGGGATCTAAATCTTCAAAGTAACTAAAGCTGTCAAATAATTGTTGTGGAGTCAAAAGTACAATATATGCCTCTGAGATGTTGTGGGATAGAAGTATAGGTAGAAGTCTCCTGCTTGACGATCGGCCACCTGGCCAAAACCTTTTACCACTTTTTCTTTCCTTCGCCCTTAAACTGTTCAAAAATAGACATACTGTACTCATGTAAAGACAAGATACCTCAAAACTGTATTCAATCCATTAAAACCGGGAAAGCATCTGTGTCATTTTAGTTTTCTTGTTGGCTATTTAACTGCCTGTGTTGAAACATTGTCTATAGTCTCCCCTTGCCAGCGATTTTGTGGGTTTTTACTAACCTTTGAAAATCCACAAATTATTTAGATTTTTTTTCCAACGTGCATCTACTGTACTGTAAACAGAGGAAGGGACTTTGGAAAGACTAATTTGGAAAGACATTATATCTGCGATCATCCGGCCTTTAGCTGGGGTCCGTAGAAAAAAGCTTGTTTTGACAAACGCATCTGGGGAAAAATATCAAGAGATTAGACTTTTCTAATTCCATTTACATGCAGGCGGACAGGGGAAATTCTGGATGACGACATCATTTCCTGCTGCATTCTGGGTATTGTAGTCCTGGTATCACTCACAGGTGCGCAGGAGCGCTCGCTATCATAATCTAATGTATTTATTAAAAAAAAATTGCATGCCATGTTGTTTTGTCTTGTTTTTGAGTGGCTGTTTTCAGTGTGAGACGCGGTGCAGGGCTTGTCTGGAAGCGCAACTCGAAAACCCTCCAAGACAGAAAAGAAAAAAGCAGATCACAATCAGAATTATAGTTCCCCGTCCCGTGCTATATTCAAAGACTGCTTTCCCCTGGGTGCATGGCTGACTGGATGGCTGGCTCTGTAGAAGAGTTACACGGACAACAAATAATTGATAGAGTCAGCCAGCTGTTGTAGCGGAGGAGGGCGTGCATTAGAGCAGGAGTTTAGGCCGCACGCCAAACTCGCGCTGAGTGCATCATCGTTCTTCCTTCTCAGGGGCGGAAAGTAACTAAGAACATATACTCCGGTACCGGTATGTAAGTAAAATGTTAAGTATTTTATTGTTGTTGTCGGGTGGAAACCTTGTATGTCCAAAACCGTTCGCTTTTAGCATTTAAAAAGATGAACTAAACTAGTGAAAACAGCCGATCTACAAGCACACAACGCCTCGCACCCGCGAGGCGTTGTGTGCTTGTAGATCTGCTGTTTTCACTACAGTTGTCCGACAGCCTTTTCTGATGAAGCAGGGCTTTACTTTGCGAAAAAACATACACATTTGAAACTTGGAGATACGAGGTTTCTGCCCGACAGTGACGTTATTTTAAAAAACGAATAATTTATACTTGCTGATTTGAAAGATGTATTCATTTATCATTTGTTTATTTGGAATAGATCCGAGATAACAATATACTTACAATACACAACATTTCTAATTATTTAATTAAAAACAACATATTTAAGCAATCTATACTTTTATAAAGATTAGGCTAAAACCTTTGTACAATCAAGTAAGATACTGAAAATCTCAAAATATCACTTATGCCCCAATTGTGCTCCAAGTTCTCAAAATATTCAAGTAAAGTACATATACTCAAGAAACTGTACTTGTAGTTACTGTCCCCCGCCGAATGCCAATACCTTTGCACTCTCATTCAAGTAAAAGCCATGTATACGTGTGCATTAGAGCAGAGGTTTATGCCGGCGCATGCCTAACATGGCACGTGAGTGCATCATTGTTCCTTCTCGTCCTTCAGCTTGTCCTCCCGCACCTCTGCGGCGTAAATGAATGGACCCGCATTCTGTAGCTGCAGATCCTCGGAGATGCACGTACTGTACAGTACAGTACAGTGGGGCCTGGAGGAGCCATTGATTAGCTCCTCCCGTGTCTATCCTTCAACCCCCACGTTCGTCCACACAAGCCTCTCCATCCATCCATCCATCCTTCATGGCCAATAACACACAGCTCTCATTCCTGCCGGGATCCATTCATCTGCGCGAGGCGCACATTTAGGCCCGGGCTTTAATTAAATGCAGGGGCTCCGGTGTCACGGCTGCGTGCTCGGATGTCGATCGGCGCAAACTGAATATGGGAGGCATGGTCAGACTACCAAAGGACCGGTAATGCGTGGAGCCTGCTTGCTGATGCAATCAGCAAAAAGACAGATACAGGTACAGCACAGCAGTAGGTCGTAACCCTTTTCTGAGCTCGCTAACATATTTCAAACAAGCAAGTCTGTCTCTTTCTCTGCCTGACTTATTCCCACCCATCCCTGTCTGTCTTTGCCAACTTAAAAAGCCTTTCTCATTTCACATTTCAAATGAGGTCTTCTTATAGTGCTGTCTTCTTATAGTGCTGTGACTGCTGTCTTGCTGCATTCACTTGCATGCTCCCTCTGTCGCAGCGTGTGTGCGTGCGTGTGTGTGCCATCACAAGGAACTGCTTCAATTATTCCATTTAATGGATGTACAGCGACTGATTCCACGCAGAAGGCTGTCTGATGGATGGAAAGTTCCAAGGGGGAAGGAGACAATGATGGTGGATAATTGTCAGTGGAATGAGGTGTAAAGTCTTCTCTTATAAAAGCGCAGGAAGAAAACTAGGGCTGTATCCGACCCTGAATTTAATTGGTTGAATCAGATCTGGATTTTAAATATTTGACTATTCGTTTTATTATGTATAAAAGTCTCTAAGACTTTCTGACAAAACAGTAAATTTGCAAGGGTTTTATTGGGGATTCGTGGTGAAGTGCAACAGAGTAGAATTTTAAGCAGAATTAGAGCCAATAGTAAGAGACGTATGGTTAAAAAGATTTGTGGGGTTATAGGTTGCATGTTCTCCCCGTGTCTCCTAGGGTAGGTACCCTCACAAAAAACATGCAGTCCTGGTCTCTATACTGCCTCCCCCTGGCCAGCCGGGGTGCCTGATGGAGGGGAAAGGAACTGGTTGGAATAACGTGAAAAAAGCAGCTTGGACTCCTCATGCATAGAAGGAAGTACTATGAGGTCAGTCCGTTATCTCCCCAGGTTGGCAGAGGGAGTGTAGCGCCCAGGATTACATAATGGCACTGGGTGAAAAATGGATTAGCCTACAAGATCGTGGGATAAAAATGTTTGAAAAAAAAAAGGCTTTAGAGTTAGGATAAGATTCAGGTTCTCAGCTTTCCAGGCCATGACCCCCTAAAATAATCACATTTGAACTGGAAAAATGGACAACACCAAAGACCAAGTGGCCTTGCCCCTAAAATGACCTTGTAGGAGTTGAGGCATTCCACAGATAAATAATTTAAAAAGAGCCAATCGACGAGCTCACAACGCCTTTAGGCCTATAGGTCGGCCATTTGACAATTTGGACAAATATTTTGACCAGTTTTTATGGTATGGTTTGTTGATTACTTTTGATGCAGTAATGCATATTTTCGTTCTTTCTTTTCTTTTTTTTTATTAAAATCAAAGTCCTGTCAATTGTCACTTCATCTCTCACTGTATAAACAAACTGTCAAATATCTAAAAAAAAAAGAAAAAAAAGGTGTCTTTCATGCGGGGCTCATGTGGCGCATGCATGGAAAAGTTCAGCCATTTGCTGTTGGGGGGGGGGGGGGGGGGGGGGGCTGGGTATGGGGACCACAGCCCCCGTGTGACCCCACGTCACGTCATGCCAGCTGGCTCCCCACAATGCCCCCACGCCATGCCACTTCTAATTCCATGTCAATGACTCCATGCCATGTCTAATGCCACACACACACACACACACACACACACACACACACAGTAGGTTTAAATGTACACATACAGTATGCATCGATTCACACAGTGACACATGTAGCTTGTATAAAACAAACACGCAAGCAAGCAAACATGCACGCAAGTACACACACACACACACACACACACACACACACACACACACACACACACACACACACACACACACACACACACACACACACACACACACACACACACACACACACACACACACACACACACACACACACACACAAACACACACACACTAGACAACACAGATTGTCAGCACTCTCCTGAAGTTAACTTGGGAGGAACTTGGACAGTCGTGGCATTCATGCTGGGACTGGGCTGGGCTGGGCTGACATTTAAGAACACCTTTTCGGTGACTTGTCCTCTGCCTCGAGAGACATTCTCTACACGGCGGGGACAATCAGCTCTCATGTCATGCAAGTCACCAGATGTCCAAATGAGACAGACCAGGACAGGTCGTCCTTGTTTTTGACAGCTAATTTTAATTTAGTATTAGTCATAGTCTTTTGAATAAAATGTAATTTAGTTGTAGTCATAATTTAGTCACCTGAAAAGTTTTTGTTTTAGTCTAGTTTTAGTTGACTGAATATAATACGATTTTAGGTGACTAAATCTACAGTTGATTTAGTTGACTAAATTGAATTTTGGCAGGCCTTGATGGCATCGAAATGACTGATTTTAAACTTGGTTGCATGCTGAAAATAGCCAATCTACAAGCTCACAACGCGTCGCAGTAGATCGGCTATTTTCAGCGTGCAACACCGGAGAGCAACCAAACATAAAATGACTCTCTTCTCCACCAGTCCCTCCCCAACATTCAAGTTTTCTGCCTGACAGCGACGAGATTATGTTTGTTTGTTTGTTTTATCCCACGATTGTGTAATCCATTTTTCACCCAGTGCCAATTTCCTAAGCTGGAGAATGGAGCGTACACATTTTTTTTGCAGAAACCCGCAAATGTCAAGAAACCACTCCATTCCCATTGAAAAGCAGACTCCACCTTCATAGGTAGATTTGAAACTTCAAAGGTCATAAAAATAGCAAAAATAGCTGATCTACAAGCTCAATATTCTGACAATCCCCTGGAAATCTACTGTCTTGCCAATGGCAGGACGTGTGAAGTTTTGAAAGGGCACATCTGTACTTATGCAAACTCCACACAGAAAGTTTTGCCAACCCCACCTAGGGTATGGGCACTGATGAGATGACACGGAGGAGAGAACACGCCCCCCAACAATCTCGGCGGGAATTGAACCCGGGACCTTCTAGCTGTGAGGTGACAGTTTAACTGTCGGTAATACCGACTGCACCACTGTGCCCCCATGTGCGGTGATATTATGTTACATAACATACTATTATATAACAGTGCTCCCCCATGACAGATATACGTAGGCTGTAAATCACATGTGTGTGACAGTTACAGTTACAGCGGTCCGTCGGGGCACCAAGGGGTGTGTGTGTGTGTGTGTGTGTGTGTGTGTGTGTGTGTGTGTGTGTGTGTGTGTGTGTGTGTGTGTGTGTGTGTGTGTGTGTGTGTGTGTGTGTGTGTGTGTGTGTGTGTGTGTGTTTGTGTGTGTGTGAGAGACGACATTACGAGGGTGTTAAAATGGCGTGTGGATGACGCACACAGTGAATCACTGCTGATCTGTGATATTAAATTCTCACAGTTAAGCATGAGGATCTGAAGATTTATGATGAGTCCTTGGCCTACTGCCCAAAAGCAGTCGCACGGGGCACCAAGGTGCGTGCGTGTGCGTGTGCGTGTGCGTGTGTGTGTGCGTGCGTGCAAAGGGACAGGTATGCCTCTGCATGCTCTCCACGATGCAATTACCATAAAGAAAGGATTCTCGCATTCTCTCTCCCTCCCTCCCTTTCTCTCTCCCTCTCTCTCTGCCTCCCTCTCGCTCACACTCTCCCTCTCTTCCTCTGTTTTCTTCTTACCATTCATTCATTCATTCATTCATTCATTCATTCGTACTCTCTCTCTCTGTGTGTGTGTGTGTGTGTGTGTGTGTGTGTGTGTGTGTGTGTGTGTGTGTGTGTGTGTGTGTGTGTGTGTGTGTGTGTGTGTGTGTGTGTGTGTGTGTGGTGCTGTGCGCCACCAGTGGCGTCAGTTCAGAAAAAGCTAAGGTATGGCAACATGACTGGTGTCTCGCACGCGCGCCACACCAGTCATGTTGCCATACCTTAGCAACAGGCATGATATACTTATTTTAAGAAGAAATACATAAAATATATAATTATATACCTAAAATATAATTATAATACCTTTGTTAAAGTGACCATTTTGTTAAATTTTGCATTTGTCGTTATTTTACTGTAATTTACCAACATAATAACCCGCACAGATAGACAAAGAGACATTCATGGATTCATATTTAGAACTAACTTTTATCTCTCCCCCCCCCCCCCCCCCCTGCATACCCCTGCCATGGCAGCTGCATACCCCTGCCATACCCAACTGACGCCCCTGTACGCCACGCCTGTGAACTCAGGCCGTGGGGGGAGTGTGTGTCACGTCGTCCATCAAAGCGCCTGGCTGGGAGAGCAACGCTGACCAGCAGCTCTAACAAGATGAATGTTCCCAGTTAACACCAGAGCTGCTTCCATTCCCTGGTGGAGGAAGTACTCACACTTTGTTTAAAAAAGAAGTAAAAGCAGCAATATCGCAATATAAGGACTAGGGCAGGGGTCTTCAACGTTTTCAGACCAAGGACCCCTTGAGAGAGAGATGAAGCAGGGACCCCCACAACCTCTTCATAGATTCCATATAGTTTTATCGTTTGACAACTAACGCTGTCAGCATGTAGCGGAGTAAAACAAAGTGCAACATTTGCCTCCAAGACGTTAGTGTAGAAGAAGTAGGGAGCGTGCTGTTACTACATGTCATCTTTTCGACACCCAACTCTAACCCTCACCTCCGTGGAGTGAGTCGCTAACCCTCCGGTCGAAATGATGGTCGTTCGAAAGAGCGCGATTTCCCCGAAGAAGTATTTAAGTATCACAAAAATGGAAATGCTCAAGTGAAAGTAAAAGTAACCTCAAAATCGGGTAAATGTACCTACAGTAGTTACCTTCCACGGCATGGTTTCATCCTCTTCCCTTCCTGGTTGGTATGCTTCTCTGGTCTTAACGCGGCGCAGAGCGAAGCAGCTGTGCCCACGAATGATGGATTTTCATCTGAGGCGATGCTGCTCTCACCAGAGAGCTGAGATTATAAAGAGGGGCGGGTGGAGACAAAACATCGGCGTCTCAGGGAAGATAGAATACGTGAATTGTGTTTAAACACTGCACATCTGAAAGCACAAGTCGCCACTGAAACTATGAAGACAAATGTTCGGCGAAAATGTTAATTGTTTCACCAAGTCCCGCCAAAATACATTTTGAGAGATCTAAGATCTTATGATATTTAATCGACTAAAACTGAAACATTTCAGATGACTAGAATATCAAAATGTGCTGTCAAAATCAACACTGCAGTGTTCCACATAACTCATGACTCATGGCTTATGAAGCACTCTGGTACAAAACGTCCGATACTCCTGTAAGAATAAAACATAAACGACAGTCCAATTTAGCATATTTGCAAAGACAGGAGACAGGAGATGAAAAGCATCTAAATGCACCTACAGTACCTGTACCCTGCTGGGGACTGACTATTCAACTATTATCTTCGGACCGGAAACCTTGTATCTCCATATATTTAAACTTTTCATGTTTTTTTTTCCCATAAATCAACGCCTACGTGGTCGTACAAGATCGTTGCTTTAAAAGTAGGGAAAATATCCGATCTACAAGCTCGCAAGACGTCACAATGCGACTCGTTGTGAGCTTGTAGACACACAGGCTGTATTTTGATTGTCTTAAGTACCTGCTCTTTTGCCTTAGCTTAAAGGCCTGTCCATACAGTCTCTGACCCGAGTTCTGACTTTCAGAACTCTAATTCGGGGTAATGCTTTTCAGAAGATGCGAGTGACGTCATTTTGTAGTTGAACCGGACCTTTCAGACGAAAGGTTTGGTGGTCGGAGACAGTATGAACAGGCCTTTAAGTTAAGGCAAAAGAGCAGGTACTTAGACAATCAAAGTAGAGCCCTACGTGTGTCTGTGGGTTTGCAGGTTTTCTAAATATTGAACCATTGAAAAGAGTTAACAAGAGCTTGGGGTTAACTAATGACTACATTGGATCCATTGGAACACAGGTAATTGAACATACAAGGTTTCCACCTCGACAGACACAATATCGTGTTAAGAGAAACTCTCTTTTTCGGGGTTTTGACGGGTTCACACGGCTTCTCAAGGGGTCGCCCTCTAGAGCCGGGGCTGAGCCCGGCGGATCGCGGCTGCCACGCCTGACCTTCTCGCGCTGCACGGTAATTGGCTGGCTAGGAAAATCTCGGCTCTCCGGTCTACAGCTGGACGCACGCAGCCATGGCTGGCATAAAAATAACATCTCTTCAATTTAGAAGCGCCAAACCCCAGGTGGCGGCGAGCTCCAATCAGTGTGGGTGAGAGAGAGAGAGAGAGAGAGAGAGAGAGAGAGAGAGAGAGAGAGAGAGAGAGACGGACAGACAGACAGACAGACAGACAGAGACTATAGAGAGGGTTTTGGGGGTTTTATAGCCACATACAGTGACAGCTGGTAGTTTTTTACAATTTACAATTCACAATTTAGGCATTTAGCAGACGCTCTTAATCCAGAGCTATTTACATTCATAGTGGAAAAAGAGAGCCATACAGTCTCAGTCCACATCTTTGTTTTGAGTTCAGGAGTCTTGTGTGTTGTACTATCATCATGGCGTTGACCCCTGATTACCTCTCCTGTCTTGTATGTGGACTTTAGACCGGTGTCACAATGTTAAACGTTCCCTTTACAACGATCACACAGTGTCACGGTGATAAACGTCCCCTGTACAATGATCACACAGGAGCGAGGAAACGAGAGCCGGTGTGGATGATGATGAGCTTTCAGAAACGTGATGAGACGGCAGTTTAAAAAAAAAAAAGTAAATCGTTAGAGCAGGCCCTATTATCTGTGCTAATGACCTCATCAGTCAAAGCACACAGGCTTTATTCCCTCCAAATTGACAGAACAAAAAGGTCAGAAGAGGGGGTGAAGCGCACAACTCATGTCTTGAGGGCTGTCCAGTCAGCGGCGGTTGAACAAGTTGACCAGACAGCTGTAAAATTACGTTTTTACTTTCGGCTCTCCTGAGCGAGAACCATGGAATGAACAAAGAACTGACACAGGTAACACAAGCACTACACTAGGCTAACGCGGACCAGTTCGTGTAGGCAGATGGGCGGGCGCGGCGAGTCTCACCGCAAGTCTCCGACCAATAGCATGTGTTCTCCTCCCCACTCTGCTGCTCTGCTCAGCGCAGAGAACGCTGCTGCGTCATGACGTCAACACATTCGGTGTGACGTTCTCTGCACTCTGATTGGTTAGGGAAATTCTACACTTCCTCCAACAGTGATCATAACGCGATTGCCCAGGCTTCATTTTCTTCCGATTGCCAAATGAAGCCTGGGTTTCCGAGGCTACACAAGCACTGTACGGCCAACACTGCAGAAGCACTGTAACCGTGCAGTTTTCTGCGCCAAGGACCCCCAAATTAATGTATATTTGGCCACGGACCCCCCATCTGAAAATGCTTTGTGCCAGGGACCCCCCAGAAGGGATGTTTTGTGTTATAAAAAGAATTGCAGAGCTTGTACATTTGCTATTCTTTCTTTTTTTAAAGATTAGTTTTTTGGGCTTTTTGCCTTTATTGGATAGGACAGTAGACTGACAAGAAATGGGGGAGAGACAGGGAGTGACATGCGGCAAAGGTCACTCGGATCGGGAATCGAACCGGCAACGCCGACAGGCATTGATGCCAAAATGGCAATGCCTATATGGTATGCGCCTGGTCCACTAGGCCACCAGGCGCCCCACATTTGCTATTCTTTCAATAACCAACATATAAATGCATAAAGTGTTAACACATTTCGCTGGGGACCCTCTGGAACCCCCTCAAGGACCCCTTGGGGGTCCCCGGGCCCCCACTTTGAGAAGCACCGCTGTAAATGGCTGACACTGCAGATGCACTGTAACAGACAACATGTCAACTGTTTCCCAACGCTCCACTGAACGGTGTGCTGAAGCCCGGGCAGTTCTCCGGATGCCTTGTCAATCCTTCTCACCGGGGCCTCGGTTGAATCGGTCAAACTGCAATATCCGCGAGGGTTGGAATCCAGACAGTCGGTGAGTGCCAGACAGCGGCACAAATAACATATCTATCAAAATCTAGGCTTATTTTATTTATAAAGGGCCAGCAGTGCAGAATTACTGTAACAGAAACACATGGCAGGTGTTTGCAAGGCTCCAGAGAACAATCCAGGCAGGTCTATATGGATTGGGTTGTCAGCATTTAGAGGGAAATCAGATTCATTGTGGCACAAAGCTGAAAACTGGGAAGTCCAGCTGTCCAAGACAAGTCCAAGTTTAAATAACTGACTGGTGAAGCAAGAACTTTCACATGCCTGTTTACGTTGTAACTGGTATTTCTGACAAATAAAGTTGAATCTTGAACCTTGAATCTTGATTGAACCAGTGACTGCATGTACAGTAAGTGAAAAACAATCTAAAAATACTTTGTGACAAAAGGCCTGTATAAGTACAAAGGTATTGGCATCAACATTTACGAACAGTTCCAAATCAAATCATAAAGTTGGTTTATTTTCAGTCGGTTTTGAAAAATATTCGCCTATGTAAATTACATGCCGGAAACTAAGGTAGCTGGGATATAAAAAATGTTAGCGTCGGGGCGTCCGCTGGCCTACTAGGAGCATACCACATAGGCATTGCCACATAGGCATTGATGCCTGACGGCATCGCTGGTTCGATTCTCGATCCGGACGACCTTTGCCGCATATACTGTCCTATCGAATAAAGGCATAAAAAGCCCAAAAACAAATCTTTTTTTTAAAAGACGCTATCGTCAGAAGAAGTCTGACTGGAGCCAAAAGGTGAAGGAGTGAACTGACGAGAAGATGTAATGCGTTGAACTGAAGACTCTCTCTCCCCTCTCAGCCAGCCGGCGTTCCGTTACCCGCAGCATGCAGGGCTGTGTGATCGACAGCCGCATTAAACCGTCCGCAATCAAACACGCCGGCTTCATCTGGGGCTGCCGGAGCAGCCGGGCCGTCTGTCTGTCTCGCTGCGAGAGGCAGACAGAAAGAGAGCCTGTGCTATATCTGATTAGGTTGACTGACACCTGCGACACAGGGCCGGCTTAACACGGCTCCAGGGACAGCTTGTTTACAGACAATGCAACCTGACCGCTGCACAGATACACTCAGCCAGAACAATGGACACGGACAGCTTAAGTGGGCATCAATATTTAACCGTCCGTCTGGGCAGATGGGACAAGCCCACTTCTTGCTGACTTGGCACAACCCCCGCTGGGAGACAAGTACCCATCTGATAAGCTAATTACATATCGTATATACTGTATTATGAGCGTGTGTGTAGGTTTAATTCACAGCACGTTCCCTTGGTGGTTCTCCTTGGCGGGAGGTATATAGGCTCTGAGCATACGGTGATTAAGGTATGGCCAGATGTGCCAGTCTAATCGGTGGCCTGAAAACGTGCTCAGGGGTCATCGCCATGCTTTTTGTCAAAATTCCATTTTTGACACAGACATACAGTACAAGATGAGTGACCGAAACACAAAAAGAGATTGCTGACTGACCACAACAGGTCTCTAACTCTGAGAGTGTACAAATGGAACCAAATCGACCCTTGCAGGTCCATCTGGTTCCATTTGTACACTCTCAGAGTTATGGTGGTCCTTGCAAATGAAAATGTTTGAGAACCGCTAGTACTAGTGGACTCATGTGGCATAGACAGTGTCTGGGGGTATGAAGCTAAAAACTATAGTCAATAGCAATTGCAGAATGAGCCGTTGGGCATGAGCAGAGAAGATTTACCAATTTATTTTCATTGCCACACATACTCAGCTTTGCTGCTCATTCCACAAATGCACGTTCCCCAAATGCAGCACCATTCAAATGGGAAATTAACAGGCTTTCTTACAGCATAAAGGTTATTACCAAGAACTTAAGCATTCTTACAATAGAGAAGTATCTACCAAACGAACATTTTGTGTGTATAGTGCTACATTTATTACATATAAATGTTATATAAATGTATTAATTCGCATACCAACATGACACGCCAGACTCCTCTGTGTGCAGTGTTAATTGCATTCAACTAAAACTACCGGTATGCAGAAAGAATGTTCGTTGATTACCTTTTTTCACTGACGAAAACTAAATAAAAACTAAGCTATAATGACTAAAACTACGACTAAATGTATTATCAATTTTGTTAACGAATAGAAACTAGACTAAAATGTGGGAGAGGGAGAGACTAATGGTGAAGAGATCCAATAGAACCAAAATACACGTCATTTTATGTTTGGTTGCGCTCAGGCGCTCTGAAAATAGCTCACAAAACGTCACAGCACAATGTGCTGAGCATTGTGAGCTTGTTGATCGGCTTTTTTCAGCATTCAACCAACCTGCTAAAATAATTTTTTGTCGACAGAATCAACTGTAAATGTTGTCAACTAAAATCTTATGATATTTAGTTGACTAAAACTAGACTAAATCTTTTACGACTATGCAAGATGGAAGAATACCAAAAGACATGCTCTATGGGGAGCTTGCCACTGGTTCCAGACCAAAAGGAAGGCCTCACTCACCTTCGCTACAAGGGAAGATGTAGCTGTGGACCGCAGCAAATGGAGGCTCGCCATCAAGCAAGGCATTCAGAGGAGTGAGAAAAGGAGAGAGGGACCTCTGGGAGGAGAGGAAAGAGCGTAGGCAACAGAAGGCGGCATCAGCACCCGCAGAGGCAGGCACACCGTACATCTGCGGAAACTGCAACAGAGACTGTCACTCGAGAATCGGACTGTTCAGCCACAGCAGGGCCTGTAACCCATCAACGGACTAGTCCCTGGCGCATACTCCATTGTCTTGCGAGACAGAAGGAAGCCAACAATGACTAAAACGAAATCAAATATGCCATGACTCTTCTGTGTGCAACCTACAGTACACAAAACACCCACATTTAATCTAGATCTTCTATTCAAAAAGTGATGTGTGCTGCAGAAAAGGAAGCAGAAACCGCTATGCAAATAGAAATGCTGTTTTACGATCAATCCGGACAGCTCTCATGCCCTCTAATGAAACATTTACTTTCCAAAATGGAATTTCAAAATGCAAAGTAGTTCAGAGTGCAAACATGCTGACTCTCGGTGTTTCCTTTAAAGCAAAGATAAATCCCCTTGAAGTGAATTAACCAATGTGAAGGAGAAAGGAAAGCTTTGTTGATATGGTGTCTATCTATATGCTGCTGTATACGCACCATGGTTGACTTGAGGTTAGATTACCCTGTTTTCACAGAGAGGTGATGATGGGCACAGAGTGGATACGGTCAAGCGATGTGTGTGTGCGTGCGTGTGTGCGTGCGTGCGTGTGTGTGTGCGTGTGTGTGCGTGCCTTCAAAGGAATCGTTGAGGTTTAAAGTGTGCTGATGGAGGTAAAGTCCTGCTCTATTGGCTGAAGAAAATTGATGGCATTTTCCTCAGTCACTGAGCTATGTGTCTGTCTGTCTGTCTGTCTGTCTGTCTGTCTGCATGTCTGTCTCTCCGTCTTCATCTCCCCTCTCTCTCTATCTCTCTCTCTCTATCTCTCTCTCTCTCTCTCCCCCCCCCTCTCTCTCTCATGACAGACAACACCAATCAGACAACCTATCTGCTAAGGACACACCCTCCATTAGAACAGTGGTTCTCAACCTTTTCAGGCTGCGACCCCCTATATGAATTAAATTTGAACTAGCCTCGGGAACCCAGGAAAGAAAAGCCTGTAACCCCAGTAACTGTGGCTCAGCCGTGGCCGTCAAGGCATAGTGCTCACATGAAAATGTATTTTTATTGTAATTCTGCATATATAAAACATATATTTTGCCGTTCAGATATCTTATTTTACATCAATATCGTTTAGTTGTGAATTAGTTTGTTTATGCGTATTTGTTGAAAAGATGGTATGGTATGGTTAGCAGGGAGGAGGAAACTAAAATCGGACACACCTGGTGGTGGTGCTCGCTGAAATGCGGTGCCGCGGGCATGGAATAGAACCGGCCCTGCGTACATTTGAACTGCCTGACAAGCACTTGGAATTGACCCTTCGCTAAGCCCCTCCACAACCCGTCCTTGCCCAAGTACACTAAAAGAGAGGAGCGCTGGCAAGCTTTCACGCCTGGTTTCACCCATTGACTTGCATGTTATATGACCGCCTTTTCCCATATAAGTAATCAATAATTTCAGGAGCAGGAGCTTCAAAATCTCTCCTAAATCTAGTCAACAAGGCCTGCAGTAGGCTATGCACTGGAAACATGTGCATGACATTATTTCAATAAACTAAAAACACAGGGAAGTCAACCAACTTTAACATCATTATCGTTTATCACCGGTACGGACAGGAGTTTTTATGTACCACAGTAACTGCACGGTAAGACTACATACACTATCGCAATTCATAAATAGACCAACAAATGAATGAATTAACATACTGTCAGGGTTCTAAACGTGCAGAATCCGAAACAAGCCAGCCCAGCAGCAGTCAACACATCAGCATCAGATCACTGCAGATTTGTACATTTGTTTGTTTTATATAACTAGACCTTACCCGTTCGAATATATGTGCTGCAAAATATGTGCAGAGTGTGGGTTATGGGGAAAGTAACTGTAACTGCATGGTGCGTGCGTGAGAATATGTGGGAGCATCATAATGTAAGGAGCAGCCCATGGAGGAGTGTATATTTATGATGGATACAAATAATTTAACAGCAAAATTAGGTGAATAGAAGTATGAGGATGTATTTGCTCCACATAATTTTTCTATACCCGTTGGAAGATGAGACACACATCACCCGTTGCAACCCATGCAGAGAGAGAGATAGAGAGAGAGAGAGAGAGAGAGAGAGAGAGAGAGAGAGAGAGAGAGAGAGAGAGAGAGAGAGAGAGACAGACATTCCTAACTGTGAGAGAGGTGTGTGTGGGCCCGGGGCTACAGATCCCATGGCCTGGAGGAACGGACCGTAACCCTGACAACAGGCTGTAAAGCTGTAGAGTGAAGAAACGCTAATAAATAGCTAGAATTTGGGGAAAATGAAATTCGGGCTCCGTCACCGTGTGTATAATGCTAATGGCCAATGCCATGTTAAATTTGAGATCAGTCGCTGAAGCGAGTGAATAGATAATGCATTTTGTGACTGACTGACTGACCTCCTACTGACTGACCTCTGACTGACCTCTCTCTCTAATTATAGTATGGATTTGCATCTTTGTTGCGATTACGGCAATTAGTAGCTATCACATGGGTGGGTGAGTCGTGTAACTTTCCCAACGTTGAGCTGAGATGTGTTCAACAACAGTCATGCAGCCTTGCAGTTTAAGTGCAGATTTCAGCTTGGGAAAAGGGAAAAATGCACCGTCCAACCATTTGCGGAATCTGTTGCTGGTTCTTAGTCAGGCCCGTCGTACAGATTTTTTGGAGAGGGGTCAAGATCAAAGACCTGGGCCCCCCTCCACGTGGGCCCCCTAGTTTTTTTGCCCGCTCACAGCACGGGCTGAAAAATACGGGTTTTTCACTGGAAATTATTCATTTTCAAAGTAAAATTTTTTTTTAAAAACAGTTCTACATGGCGGCAGAACCGTTTAGGCTTAATATAATAGGGTTTACATAAAGTACCTTGGGAGAAAGTTCTTTCACAGTCACTCAAATCTTTCCTACACAAACTAGACAGCTCCCGAGTCCCGTTCAAAAGGGGCCCCCCACCGCAGGGCCCCCCCTTTCCGCTGTTGCGTTTCTCATTCTATTATGTTGCAAACTGTTTGTGACTGTGAGCTGGCAAAATAACATTGACAGCTATGACAACTGACGAAAGCTTGCCCTGGCAGGCTGCCAGTTTAGCAACGGTTCCTAACCTAGCATTTGAGGTCGCTTGGTTGACACTAAGGTCTCAGAGGAACTTGCCCGTCGGGCAAGTACAGGTCATGTTCTATTTGCCCAAAGGTCATGCCCACTTGCCCGAAAAGTTAATCCTTACTCTTGTAGAACAAATTAATTTTAAATCCAATCGATAACTGCAGAGGGCGACGGTCACATAGAAAAACAAAATGAGTGCATGCTGCTATTTGTAAAAAGGTAGCATTATCCTTCATGAATAGCCAACAGTATTTAATGAAGACCGAATGCATGTGACTGTCGGGCAACCTGAAAGAAAACTCCACTTGCCCAAACGTTTTATATGCTTGCCACAGGCAGTCGGGACCATAGATATATATAAAGGCTAGATAGCTCACGCCCGCTGTTGGCCAATGGGGACTGACGACGCTACAGGTCGGCCATCTTGGGACAGGACCGATCGCCCAGTTTAACATTCATTTCTATAGTGCATGAACTATTTAAATGACCAGAGCTTGCTCAATTTTCAACCTATTTTGAAACGGATTGGTTTGTTATAAACCTAAGAAACGTAGCTACGTTACTGTATACTTAGAATAATTATAACCATGGATTTCCATATGAAATAACATTAAGTATATAGGTAAAGTAAAGCAATTAGCTATACACACTGTATTTATATTGTAAATATAACATGTAATAGTTCCATTATTAGTAATATTTATAGTATTTAATACATTATGTATTAAATGTATCAATGTATTTATTTAATATAAAAAACTGTCTCATTTGGCTTATATTTATTTCATATAAAATAGTCTCATGTTGCCATTCTGTAAAATATGAGATTAGAGATGGGGCTTCAAGGTTATTTTATTAAGGACATAACAAAACCAAATAAACCTCTTTTTTAACTAAAATAATACATTTTATTTCAGCACTGCAACTGCAAGTCATTTCCCAATCAGTAACATGACCAATCCTCCCCTCCCTCTGAAATCAGACCACTAACAGCTAGACGAGTACATACATAATATATACCAACTATAGTCATAACAGCAATAATCATGATATATAATAATCTTTTTTTTTTGTGTTAAACCCCATGCTGCACAGGTAGCTTTTGGTGGCCCTTGATATTGAAGTAGGCTACATGCAGTACACCTGTTTGAAGGTTCAATGGACCAATATTGTATTGAACAGCTCAACAATGATCAATGAGGTTGGGGGTTAGACTGGAACTGTTGGGGGCTGTTGAGAGGGCGGTGGTGTGGCAGTGTAGAGAGACAGACAGGATTTACCATCATCAAGTATACCTGTAGCATTAACTGAATAGCAAAATCACAGTGGGTTCCTTTTCTCAGATGGCATTCAGTGCACTACTCATGGGCTCATACGTTCTTGCTTGGAGTCAACTTTAAATGTAAAGCCTAAAAAGGAGGTAAACCAGACTCAAATACATTCATTGGGGGAAAAATGACCCATTATTTAACATCTGCATTACTTACAAGAAGACTACACAATTATAGAATGTAGAAGAATGTTTTATTTGATCATTGTTTGCCTGTTATCTCTCCTATGGTACCAGATCAATACAGCATGGAATTGTGGATGAAATGTTTCCATACATATATATATATATATATATATATATATATATATATATATATATATATATATATATATATACACAGTATAAACCACTGAGGAACATTGGCTCGAAGCCAAAATTAGGCTTCCGTATGTGCACACAGAGTTTGAGCGAATGGCCTTTAAAAAGGACTGTTTTGGGTAGTCATTTTAGCAATATGGTGCAGCCTCAGCTTAAAAAACAGGGACATAACTAACTTCATCAGTGTATGGTGGTGACTGTCAATGCCTGAGCAAAAACACATCCTCTGAACCTATCCTCCTATCCTATGGGCTGTTTTCATCTGGATTCTGCAGATGCCTGGCGAACGACCCACTCTGCTGCCTTCACCATGCCTTCAGAACAGATGGTATCACCAGACCTCCATTGCTTTTCAGGGTCAGCAGGTGGTAGCTCTTGTCCTTACAGGCAGATTCAGCATCGGTCACAAGGCTGGCCCGGCAGACATCACAGGACAGCTTCTTCAAAGAGCGTCGCACAACAAATCCTGAAATTAGCAGTAGACAGATTATTATAATATTATTATTACCCCAATAAATTTACCCCCATTGATTCCGGAAGGGGACCCAAATGCATTCGTCCCCATCCGGAATCAATGGAGGTAAATTTACTATAATCATTTTTTTGTGAAGAATGTGACAAACACAAAAAGAAATTATTGAACTCAAGTCTCCATGGTGTGAATAATCTATATAAAAAAAGTCGTTTTGGGGGTGAACTACTCCTTTAAGGATTTATGTAGGATGTATGTAGGCCTATGTACACTATGTATGTATGCATGTATGCATTAGCCTATGCAAACTTTGAGAATAAGACAACCACAATAAAAGAGTTAAAAAGTGTGTAAACAGGTGGTAGAAATATTTCTAAAAGCCAGGGTCAACAACACTCTTGCAATGTTATTATCTCACAGCCCTGTTGTTCCTGTGAAGCAGAACTTGTATTGTACATAATGATTATCCTAATTATAATATAATATTGTCATATTTGTGGCAGGTGATCCCACAGGTTCCATTTGGATAGGCCTACTCCTTTCATTGGAGCAGCCATAGGCATTAGGCAGCAAAACAATCAGGCATCTTCACAACAGACTTAAAGGAGCTATAGTCAACTTTTTCTTGAAAAACGGATGCTAAAATAAAAATAATGTTTCGAAAATATTTTATAAAAAAATAAGCTTCATATATGTGTTTCAATTAAAAAATGACCACAAAAAGCGGAAAAATAATGATAAAATAATCATTTTGGCCCTTTGTTTACATTTACGGGCCCTGTAAATGTAAACAAAGGACCAAAATGATTATTTTATCATTATTTTTCCGCTTTTTGTGGTAATTTTTTAATTGAAACACATATATGAAGCTTATTTCT
>NC_137824.1:19247355-19329855 GCF_963921795.1 Nannobrachium achirus | reverse complement strand
AGTACACACACACTCTTACAGTATGTGACCAAAACAACAGTAGGACCGGAACTATTCCACACAAGCATTTTACAGCGGGGGAAAAGGAACGAAAAGGAAACAGCGGGAACTCACATTTCCATAATCTCCGAATACTTGTCTGTCATTCACCTAAAAGTCAAAGCTGAAATCGGCGTCGTGCAAATATGAAAAAAAAACAAAAACTATATGCATAAGTATCAACTCATGTCGGACCTCCATTAATATACCGGCGCTGCTTTACATGACTTCATCTCCCGGAGGTAAAATCCATCTTTCATACTCATCCGGTTAGACAAGCCCCAGGGGAATAATATTGTAATGCTGTGGCTGTCGTGTCAAGTCCAATGACGAATCTGTTAGTGGTGAACGTGCAACAACCAGGGGCGTCACACCAAATTCTGGGCCCCGGGTACAAGGATTCACTGCGGGCCCCCCATGAATGTTAACTATTGAAAAATAGCAGATATACAAGCTCACAGCGCGGCACCGAGTGCCGCGCTGCGAGCTTGTAGATCTGCTATTTTTGAAAAATCGTGAAAATGTGTGCTATAAAGAAACTTATGTTTCCATGTCAGTGATGCTCAAACTTTTTCATGTGAAGGACCCCCCCCATGCATCTCAAAATATTTAGTTCCAGGGACCCCCCCAGAAGCAAAATTTGAGTTACAAATGTTCACTTAAAAATTACATGTATTCAAAGATTTGCGCACATTTTCACGACTTTTCAAAAATAGCAGATCTACAAGCTCGCAGCGCGGCACTCGGTGCCGCGCTGTGAGCTTGTATATCTGCTATTTTTCAATAGCTAAAGTTACTAGGGCCCCTCCTTGGCAGTGTTGTACCCGAACGCGTTCAAAGAACGATCGTTCATGAACACGCTCATATTTTGGGCGAACGTGAACTGAAGGTAATTGTTTTCGCTTGATGAACGATATTGTCGAACGCGGTCATTCTGACGCCCGTGAACGACGTTCGTCGGCGTTCGTCGGCCGTTCATGCGGCGGTCCGCGCCTCCGCGGTCGTCTGTCCTCTGCTCCTCTCGTCTCTCTTTTCATTCACATGCTCCAATAGTAGGCACTGCACGCAGCTCCTCGTGAACGTTCCTCCGTTGATATGCGGTGCTGTCTGCACTCTGCTGCTGCACTGTGTGAATCTCCTCCTCGTCTCGCAAGCCTGACTGACTATACTTTGTCCTATGTGTGTTGCACGGCGAAAATAGCTGATCTGCAAGCTCACAACGCGTCGCATCCACGAGACAACGTGAGCTTGTAGATCAGCTACTTTAACCAACGCGGAAACATGCTGTGCACGAGAAACGTCTGCCTTCTAGTGGGGTTCCTTGTACATGTAATTTTTTGGTTTTTTTTCTAGTGGGGTTCCTTGTACATGTAATTTTTTGTTTTTATTTCAAATGTGTGTTAAAGTTTCTTTCACTTCCAATTTGTAGATTATGGTCTATAGAACACTTTTGGTTAGAGTGTCAAGACAGTAGATTGAAGAAAAATATATTTTTTGCCCTATTTCCAAAATGACCAAAATCGGAATTGTGTTTTTTCCCACAACTGCTGTGTAATATATATATATTTGTATTGCTATATCAAGTCAATACTGTGTGGGGAATCAATTGGAGTCAAATATTTGTTTTGAATATTATGATATTTCACACAATGAGACAATAACATGGTTATTACATTCAGCCCTTCACAATAAGGGTGCAGGAAGACTGGGAACTAGGCAGTGGGCACATAAATATTGTGGGCACCTCAATGTTAAGTTGGATGAAATTATTGCTGTGTGTGGTTCTATATGGGCTGAGTCAATAATTTTGACAAATAATAGCATGCAGCAACGTCTAAACATTTATATATATATAGACCTTTATATATATATATTTTCCTTTTTTTTTCTTTTTTTTTTTTTTTTTTGAATAGCCAAAAGTATAAAAAAAATATGGTTAAAAAAATAACTAAAAAAGAACTATGTAGTTCATTTTGGGGAACCATGAACTTTAGTTCATAATGGGGAATTATGAACTAAAAATGAACTAGTTCATTTTAGAAGTTCTGAACTTGAACTTGAACTAGTTCGTTTTTAAAGTGAACTTTCCCAACACTGCTCCTTGGGCCCTGGTAACTCAGTCCCACTTTCCTACCCCTTGTGACGCCCCTGGCAACAACACATATTGTATAGGCCCAGCCAGCAGCTCAGCTGCCTGAAGCACAAGCATAGCGTCGCTGTCGGCCAGAAACCTTGTATCACCTTATTTTAACTTTTCAAGTTTTTTTCTAAAATTAACGCCCCCATCTTGATCATAGTCACACAAAAGCAGTCGCACTGCACTCGTTGTGAGCTTGGAGGTCGGCTATTTCTTCACAGAGAGAGGGGGCAATTATTTCAACATAAGATGCTGCATTCAAGTTCAGGAGAGTTTGGACAAGGCAATTCTCTTGCTATGATATGGCATGAGTGAGGGCATTTGCATTTCTTTCACCATAGTAAAAACGGCATTCATGGTCTGTAGAGGGCAGGGGCTAAAGCCCCCTTTCATGTCTACTGTATGTGTGCACATGCCTGCACAAAAGCATCAAAAGTATCAGATCTGCAAGCTCGAAGTGCGGCACATTTAGAGCTTGCGGACTATTTTGAATTTGAATCCTGGAAAGTATAACGTTTTGTGAGGTTTCCACCCGACAGAGACGGTAGAGAGGAAGGATTGAGGGATATCTCACCTTGGCTCACGCTGGAGCTGCAAGCACTCACATTCACATGCAATGCAGTGTAGTGTGGGACAGCTGTGGAGCTACAGCTTACATAGCCTGGGGTCACTTCCTATTTCGGGTTTCTGATCCGGTCGGAGGGAGACCTGGGGGTCTATGCGTAATGTTAACTCCATAGACACATACAAAACAGAACAAGTACAACACTATGGCACCACCTCTTTAACACTGCATCCAGGCCGACAACATGTTGAGGTGTTAGGTCGCATATACTTTTGCGCATGCACAATGCATGCAAAACACCTATGCATGCATGCCCACATGCATGTCCAAATAGGAATTGGTTCCTTGTCAATTTGTCCCTGAGCAAGAAACCGAGCCCCTAACTGCTCCCCGATGATAAGGCCTTGCATTGTTTCCTCATTTCCTCATGCTTGTGTGTGTGTGTGTGTGTGTGTGTGTGTGTGTGTGTGTGTGTGTGTGTGTGTGTGTGTGTGTGTGTGTGTGTGTGTGTGTCAGTGCGTGCGTGCGTGCGTGCGTGCGTGCGTGCGTGCGTGCGTGCGTGCGTGCGTGCGTGCGTGCGTGCGTACGTGCGTGTGTAAATGGTTGAATGCGAAACACATTTGGAGACATGCACCATTTACCATTTACTCACACACACATGTACTCTCTATGCACATACATGCTTGCGCGCGCGCACGCACACACAGGCACACAAACGGCTGACACCACAATATGGTGTGAGACTGAGTGTAATGCTGACAGCTGACGTGATGGAGGTTGTTCAAGCATTTGTTCTGCTGCCGCACTACAGTACAACAGTATATCAACGTCAACCATGGACAAGCATGTAGATTACATGCAAGTATTCCATAAGGAGCAGGGTGGGAGGCAGAGACTGCGAGAGAGAGAGAGAGAGAGAGAGAGAGAGAGAGAGAGAGAGAGAGAGAGAGAGAGAGAGGGAGAGAGAGAATGTTAGAGAGGCAGGGGCTGACATTTCTAAAAGGGCCTTTGGTGAAAATATCGAAAATAGCCGACCTCCAAGCTCGGAGGTCGGCAATTTTCGGTACTTGCTAACACACTAAACTAAGCATAATCAAGTCAATACTGGAGATGTGGTGGAACGGCATGGATTTCTACACAGAGAGGGCAATTCTTTCAACATAAGATGCTGCATTCAAGTTCAGGAGAGTTTGGACAAGGCAATTCTCTTGAATGCTGCCTTCAGGTTTGGCATGGGAAGAGGGTATTTGCATTTCTTTCACCATAGTAAAAACTGCAATCATGGTCTGGAGAGGGCACTTTTTACAGACGGGTAAAGGGTAGGGTTGGGACTCGTTAGGATTTTAACGATTCCGAGTCCTTAGCGATTCCCTCTTAACGATTCCGGTTCCTAACGGTTCTCTTAACGGTTCCAATATCTATTTTTTTTTTCATATTTTCTGACATCCATTATACAATTACATAATAAACACAACTTAAACCATGGGGGGGGGGGGTTGTCGGGAGCAAAAGTTTATCGGTTACATAAGTGATAACCGTTAAGGAAATGTGTTTAAAAATGCGCGATTTTACCCAATTTTAAAAGGGAAAACACACCGGTTTTTTCCTCATAATAAAGCTCCCTATTTTCATTACATTAAAAACAACAATACAACGAGGAAGAAGAATAGGCTATGATACAAATGTTTTCTATATTAAAGAAAGTGTTTTTTTGCAGACATCATGTCTATAATGTAACACATCACAACAGCAGCAGCGCGATCACGAGCCCTATATAACAGATTAACTCCCAAGTCCCAGTGTACTGTACACGCAAATGTAATAGTAGATTTTATAGTAAATAATTGCACTGCAGTGCGTCTGATTTAACGTTCCACTCATACAACTATGCGCGACTACTTTTGAGCTTGCAGATCCGATATAAACTTGTCTTCATCAACACCAAGACGACGTAACCCTAGCAAGTTGGTTTTAAGCTCTTTTTTCCTCTTTAAAACGGGATCGACGCTGACGGGGTCCGTTTTGTAAAATCCAATTTTCGCATTTTGTTCCCTGTTGAAGAACAAGCTTCTGTGACTGTGTCTGTCAGCGTGCGTGTGGAACTTATGGATGTTACACCGACATGGGTTTGGCAAAGAAATGTGTGACTGCATCGCATAGTTGCATTGGGTAATGTTACTCAGACATTGGTGTCACACATTTCGGTTCCAAAGGAATGTCGGTGTAACATCCATGCATGCGGTGTGACAGCGCGCTGTCTTTTCTTTTCTTCATCGGCGACCATTCTGATGGCTTCATGCTTGATCTTGTTGTTGGCTTGTTAATATTAACACGTGTGTGAGAAGGAGGTGACGCTATCACGCTGGAGTGGAGCGAGACACACGGCCCCCCCAAAGGACAAACGGCTGCGGCCGAGGTGGCCTGACGTCACCACAGCTGCTTGTAATGGAATGCACACAGCTAATGCGCGCTGATGAGACCCGTTAACTCATTAACTGCCAAAAACGTGAATCCCTTAAAAATCCCGTTGTACCACCCTGCCACGCCCGTGAATCCCGTAAATAAATAAAAAAATAAAAACATTTTTTTTTTTTTTTTTTTTTTCAAAAATTTTTTTTTGGACCCCAAAAACGTTAGTAGGCATGATAGCGATCGCGAAATTGCTTGTTTAACCCCCATACAACCCCCATACAACTCAGGTAGCAGACCTCCAAGCTCACAACAGTGTAAAACATAATGGCTGCTATCTCATGAATGCCTGAACGGATTTCCATTCGGATTTTTTTGTTTGAAAGCTGTGAGCAATGTGGACACACGTGGTGCATTATCTAGGCATGGGTGTGCATGATCCGTGCACTATGAATTACATGGAAGTCTATGGAGACGAATGGCAGTTAAAGAGTACGAAGGTATTGTTAAATGGCAGCATATGAGTTAAGAGAATCGGACCGGCAAAAATGATTGACCCGGTTCTGGACCCGCTATCATGGAACCGGTTCCTAAAAAGAACCGGTTTCGGGTCCCAACCCTAGTAAAGGGGCAGGGGCTCAAGCCCCCTTTGATGTCTATGTGTGCGCGTGCCTGGTAGAGAGAGAGAGAGAGAGAGAGAGAGAGAGATAGAGGCAACACTGCCGGAATGTAAACAACTGTTGTTTTTCCCTTGGACAGTCTTCAATGATAACCCTTAAATTGTCCTTATTATAGTTGTCATGTGAGTGACTGTATTGTGTGTGTATGTCTCTTTAAGAGACCGGACGGTATAGGCGGTGCACCGCACCGGACGCTTGAGAGGGTTGCACGTACACAAGAGCAGATGCAACATGTGTTATGAGGAGCGTTAATAAACAACCTCTGTAGTTAAAGTACGTTGCCACGAGTGAGTCATTATATCGGTCATAACCTGCACATGGTGTCAGAAGTCAAGCGGTGAAGATGGCCAAGTTTAACCCTCCCGACAACTTTGATTTTACCCGCCCGGTTCAGTGGCCGGAGTGGCGCCAACGGTTCCAGCGCTACCGGCTAGCCACGAAGCTAAACCTGGAAGATGGAGTCGTACAGGTTAGCACTTTGCTGTATGCGCTCGGAAAGGAGGCTGAGCAAGTTTTCAACACGTTACTTTTCAAGGTTGGGGAGGACAATGATGACTATGAGACTGTGCTGGGAAAGCTGAATGATTACTTCATTCCTAAAGTGAACGTCATTCACGAACGGGCTCGTTTTTACCTCCGCTCACAGAAGAGGGGCGAGTCGGCGGAGGAATATATCCGGACACTTTACGAGTTGGCTGAGACCTGTCAATTTGGAGCAGCGAAGATTGAAAATATTCGAGACAGGCTGGCGATCGGGATCCTGGATAAGGAACTGTCAGAGAAACTACAGTTAACAGCAGATCTAACGCTGGAGAAGGCTGTGGAGATGGTGAGACAGTCTGAGCAGATAAAAGGGCAAGTTAGTCAACAGGCTAATTCTGGCTCGGGAGATGCAACATTCCTGAGTGAGGTCGCTTGCACATGTAATTGTAACTGTGGGGCTGCGACGTCCCTGAGTGAAGTCAGACACAACGCACGCGCTGCACCTTTCCTACAACAAAGAGGACGGGGAAGGACACGTGGCAGCGGCGGTTTCCAGGGAGCAGCAGCGGCAGCAGCAGGGCATCGCGTTGGGGGTGCCACAGAGACAAGGTGCTTCAGGTGTGGGCGGAACCACCCTAACAGCGTACAGTGTGCGGCCAGGCAGGCGACATGTAGAAACTGCCAAAAGATTGGACATTTTGCCGCTGTGTGCCGCTCTGCAAGAGTGAATGAACTGACAACAATGGAGCAGCAGGATGATGGCTACGGCGAGATGCAGTTCATTGGTGAGATAAAAACAAAATACCTCTATGTGGCAGATTCTAATAGGCCTTGGACTGTTAAACTGAAGATCTGTGACACTCCTGTCACTTTCAAAATTGACACTGGTGCAGACGCCAGTGTGATTTCAGATGACACTTATCGCCAGCTCAAATACCCGCCCTTGTTATCTAGTGATCGCACAGCTTTCGATAGCCCTGGAGGTAGGCTTGACTGTCTAGGTCTGTTAACTGCTGTGACTAAGCGCAAGGGCAAGCAGTTTAAGTTCAACATCCATGTGATCAAGACGGCTCATGGTAGCAACCTGTTGGGCCGTGAAGTTGCAGTAGCCATGGGACTGGTGAAGAGATTGGAGGAGGTACAAAGCACGTTTGGGGCGGATCTGGGCCTCTTAAAAATAAAGCCTGTGAAAATATGCCTGCAGGAGGATGCCGTCCCGTACAGTGTCACCACGGCAAGGAGGATGTCGGCTCCTCTGCTTCCCAAAGTCAAGGCGGAGCTCGCAAGGATGCTCAAATGTGACGTCATAGAGGAGATCACGGAGCCAACTGAGTGGTGCGCCCCAATGGTTCCAGTCCCCAAGAAAAGTGGTGAGGTGAGGATCTGTGTTGATCTCAAGCGATTAAACACTGCTGTGAAAAGAGAGAGATTTGTTCTGCCCACCATAGATGACATATTGCCAAAGCTAGCAGAGTCTCGAGTGTTTTCCCTGCTCGATGCGGCGAGCGGTTTCTGGCAAATTCCACTAGAGAAAGACACTGCTAAACTGACCACGTTCATCACCCCAGTGGGTAGGTTCTTTTTCAAACGTCTTCCTTTCGGGATCTCCAGTGCACCGCAGATCTTTCAGAGAGAAATGTCAGTTCTGTTTCGAGGCCAAGAGGGAGTCGAGGTGTACATGGACGACATTCTAGTCCATGGAAGAGACGACATGGAGCACGAACAGAGACTCCAGAATGTTCTGCATATCCTCGGGAACGCGGGCTTGAAGCTCAATGACCAGAAGTGCTTCCTGCGCCAAAGGCAGCTGAACTACTTGGGACATCAAATCAACAGTGAGGGCATCCAGCCTGACCCCGCAAAGGTGAGCGCCATCACAGAGCTACAGCCGCCAAGTGACGTGCCTGGCCTGAGGAGGTTCCTAGGTATGGTCCATTATCTCGGACGCTTCCTGCCTAACCTGTCAGAAGTGATCAAACCACTCAACGACCTGCTGAAGTGCGAGGCCGTGTGGATCTGGGATGCAGCACAAGACGAGGCCTTCAATAAGGTAAAGCGAATCATCTCCACTGCACCCACACTAGCATTTTATGATGTAAGCAAACCTACAGTGGTGAGTGTAGACGCAAGCAGCTACGGGCTAGGCGGTGTACTGCTACAGAGACACTCGGATGGACTGAAACCAGTAGCATTCTGTTCAAGAACACTAACTGATGCTGAGAAGCGCTATGCGCAAATAGAGAAAGAGTGTCTGGCTGCTGTTTGGGCCTGTGAACGATTCTCCACTTACCTATATGGCCTGGACAGCTTCACAGTCCATACGGACCACAAGCCACTGGTCCCTCTGATCAACAACAAGGACCTCGATACTGTTCCCCTGAGGTGCCAGCGGTTGCTCATGCGCATGATGAAGTACAACCCCATTGCAGAGTACGTACCTGGGAAGACACTGACAGTAGCTGACACACTTTCCAGACAGCCATTACCTGTAATTCTGAGTGAAGTGTCAGAACTAACCTGTGATGTTTCAGCGTTCGAAGATGCAGCTCACACGGCATGGCCGGTGTCACCGTCCAAACTGGAGAAGATCAAGGAGGAGACGAGGATGGACACTGAGCTGCTGGTGGTGAGCAGACTGATTGCAGAAGGATGGCCGCAGTACATGAACAGTGTACCGGCACAGGGCAAAGCATATCATCACTGCAGTAACAGCCTGTCAACATCGAAGGGTCTCGTGCTATACGGAGACCGCATCGTGATTCCTCACAGCATGAGGAAAGAGATACTCCAGCGGTTGCACGATGGACACCAGGGCATCACCAAATGCAGAGAACGGGCACGCATGAGTGTGTGGTGGCCCGGGTTGGAAAACGAAATCCAAGAACTGGTGACTAAATGTCCTGAGTGCATGCGAGTCAGACCTACTCAGAGAAAGGAGCCTCTGATTACAACTCCACTGCCACAAAGGCCCTGGCAGGTGATCGGTGCGGACATCTGTGAGTATGAGAAAGGAAACTACTTGGTAGTTGTTGACTATTATTCTCGTTACATAGAAATAGCTCATCTACCAGACATGAAGAGTGAGACTGGTTTAAGAATATCTTCTCCAGGTGGGGTTGCCCAGATGAGCTCCACACGGATAATGCAAAACAGTTTGTAAGCAAAGTGTTTGAGAGTTTCACTGTAAACTATGACTTTAAGCACATCACCTCCAGTCCTCACTATCCTCAAAGCAACGGCGAGGCTGAGAGGGCAGTACAGACAGCAAAGAAGATTCTACGGCAGGATGACCCGTTCCTGGCTCTCATGAGCTACAGAGCTACTCCAATACAAGCCACGGGTGCCAGTCCTGCGCAGCTGATGATGGGCCGTCAGATCAAGACGACGGTGCCTGCAGTCGAAAAAGTCCTGTTGCCTAAGTGGCCCAACTTCACAAGGGTGCGTGAGGCTGATGCCAAGGCGAAGAGGAGCTACAGACATGCCTACAACCGACGCTACGGTGCCAGAGCGCTTCCACCTCTCTACCCAGGGCAGAGCGTGGCAGTGAAGCTCGACGGGGAGTCTGGCTGGACAACGGCGGCGACGGTTCAACAGCCACACTCAACTCCGAGGTCCTATCTGATCCAGACGGACCGCGGGACCCTGCGGAGAAACAGGCGCCATCTGCGACCAACGTTCCCTCCTGGTGAGGGGGAGAGCACACAGGTGGGCGAGCAGCAGTCACCTACCCAGCTTACACCTCCGAGTTCACCTGCCAGAGGGGCCGTGTCACCGGCTAGAGAGACTGTTTCCCCTGATCGAGAGCCTGTGGAGCCAGCAGATCGTCTTCCAGATCGAGAGCCTGTCCAGGGGGAGCCTGCATGTCGTCTTCCAGAACCGGCCCGGGTGACTTCCAGGGGCAGGGTGGTCCGCCCGCCCGACAGGTTTAATGACTTTGTGTGTTAATGACATATAGCTTGCCACAATGGAGCAGAATAATCTCCGGCAGCTATAGAGGTGACTGGGTAGTCCACCCCATAACCTCAGTGTCATTTGTTCTGCTGTGCCTTCTCTGTTTTAAGAAGGGGGGGGAGGAATGTTTGTTATTTATCACAGCACTTTGATTATTTCTATTTCTTATTGATTGAATTTACAGAGGGTTTCTATTGCACTAATTTTGTATTTAGCAGTATACACTGTCTCCGACTCAAAGGAGGGGAGATGTCATGTGAGTGACTGTATTGTGTGTGTATGTCTCTTTAAGAGACCGGACGGTATAGGCAGTGCACCGCACCGGACGCTTGAGAGGGTTGCGCAGATGCAACATGTGTTATGAGGAGCGTTAATAAACAACCTCTGTAGTTAAAGTACGTTGCCACGAGTGAGTCATTATATCGGTCATAACCTGCACAATAGTCTTTGTCAGTATCTGATATTGTTGTTAAAAGATAGGGAAAACAGCCAATCTACATGCTCACAACGTGTCGACGCGCTGTGAGCATGTACTGGAGTAGCATGTAGATTAGTTGTTTTTCAGAGCTGTTTGAATATCAGATGCAAACCACCGCATATTACCATAAAAACAAAAACACACACTAAAAAAACAAAACTGATAAACTACCCAGACCCTGGTTAAAAACAAATTAAACTGAAATGTAAAACATCAAGTCAAAACAAAAAGAAAAAGAAATGCTAACCTGCCGACACTGGTGAATGCTAACCTGGTGAATGTTCGGACCAACAGGAGGTCTAACCAATGCTCAGTCCCCATACATTCCGTACAAACGTGGAATTCTCCCAAACCAGGGACGTGCTGGCCATTGGGAAAAGCGGGACAACCCAGCTGGTCCAGGCCGGCCATTAGGAAAAAAATAAAAATAAAATGTCTGCCTTCGTTCCATTTTGGGGGCTGGGCGGCCAACAAAGTAAATTGTCACTGTCGGGCAGAAACCTCGTATCTCCAAGTTTCAAATTTGTAGATTTTTCCCGCAAAGCAAAGCCCTGCTTCATCATACAAGGCCGTTGCACAAAAGTAGTGAAAACAGCAGATCTACAAGCACACAACGCCTCGCAGTGCGAGGTGTTGTGCTTGTAGATCGGCTGTTTTCACTAGTTTAAATAATTTTTAAAATGATAAATACAAAACCAACGGTTTTGGACATACAAGGTTTCCACCCGACAACGACGAAATATAACTCATGTTATTGGCCCACTGGCTTGTCACTTGTCATGATCTGAAATGGCAAATCTTTGAGTAGCAGCAGCGCTATAGAGAGAGATCTCTCTCTATAGCACGCAATGAGGGCCTCTACAACTCATTTTCCCGGGCTGAATCAGGGGCCCAGCATGTCCCTTTCCAAAACTATAATTAATCTGCGATGATCACATGACCAGTGACGCATCCTCGTTCAATGTTAGACTCGTATTCAGCCCGACGCCCCCTTAATCCCATTACTATCAAAAGCGCCCCCACCCTCGCCTTTCATCTTCTCATTTTTCTCTTTGACAGTGAGCCCCGGCAGGGAAATGAGCAACGCTCCGCAATGGTGGTGGTGGTGGTGGTGGGGGGGGGGGGGGGGGGTAGTACCAATGATGGAGGAGGAGGATGAGGTGGTTGGGGGGATTAAAATGGAGGAGAGGAAAATTAAAGGGGGGGCAGAAAGGTCACAGGGCGGAGGATAGCCATGAAACGTTATTGAAAAATGAAAGGCGCCGAGTTTGTACATCTCTTCCTGCGCTGCTTTACTGTAGGGTGGCTGGCGGGTCTCTCGACCCCATTTCTACATGACAACGTCCTGAGACATGTTTTTCGAGAAGATTTATCAGATAGATAGATAGATAGATAGATAGATAGATAGATAGATAGATAGAGAAAGATATTTTGCAAGGGTCTGTGAACCATTTGATTAATAGTATAAATGTACCCCCATTGATTCCGGATGGGGAGCCAAATGCATGCATGAATCAATGGGGTTACATTTACTATAATCAAATTATTGTCTTCGGAATGCGACAAAATACAAAAATATATTATTGAACTCAAGGCTCCATGGCGTGAGTAGGAAGATTAACTACTCGTTTAACTTGACTCTGGCATTGTTAGGCAACGGCTTATGTTTAGTGATGTGACATCAGGCTGATGTCACATCTTCAACATACTGTATAAGGTGTTGTGCGGCAATGATTTATGTTGGTTGTGACATCACTCCTGAGCTCCATCTTCCCATATAAGAGAGAGAGAGAGAAAATGAGAGTAGATGAGAGAGATCATGTCGTTGATCATTTTGAAAGACTTTGCAAGAGGTGGTGTTGCAGCTGTCGTTGTATATGCCATTGGACATGCTGTTGCAGCTGCCATTGGAAGAGTGCTCTCCATTCCGACATGTGACCACACTTTTACAGAGTGACACTGGGCACATGGCTGCACCCAGGCCCGTAGTCATTAGTGGCCCGTCGGGGGCCGGGAAAAGCATGCTCCTTAGTAAGCTCATGAAGGAATACAAAGACGTTTTCGGCTTCAGCGTGTCTCACACGACAAGAAGTCCCCGGCCCGGCGAAGAGAACGGCAAGGACTACCACTACGTCACGAGGGAGGTCATGAGGTCCGCGGTCGACAACGGGGAGTTCCTCGAGCATGCAGAGTTCTCGGGAAACATGTACGGGACCAGCAAGGCGGCCGTGCGAGACGTCCAAGCCAAGAACCTCATCTGCGTGCTGGACATCGACATGCAGGGCGTGAAAAACCTCAAAGGAACGGACCTCAACCCCATCTACGTGTCCATCCAGCCTCCGTCCATAAGCGTCCTGGAGAAGCGCCTGCGGGACAGAAGGACGGAGTCGGACGAGGGTCTCAAGCAGCGTCTGCGCGCCGCTCAGGTGGACATGGAGATCAGCAAGGTACCGGGTTTGTTTGACGTCATCATTGTCAACGATAACCTGGAGTGCGCCTACGGCCAGTTAAAAGACGCTCTGGGTGAGGAAATTACCAAAGCCAAGAAAGTCGATGTGTGCCCCGAACTCTTTTCGGACACTCCTTTCAAAACTCATATCCGGGTTTGACTACAAGATGGAAACAATGCATGCCTTTACTGTATCTACCTGTGACGTGATTTGGTTTCTTTTCTTTTCTTTTCTTTTTTAGAAAGAAAGTTATTTTTTTTTACATACTATCTCCGCCAGACCAAAGTTATATACACTATATTTTGCCTAGGTCAGTGTCTGTGTCCAGGGCTAATTACTGGTGTCAGCAATAGGATGCCAGAAATAAACTATAAGTACTGTTCCTACGAAACAGTGTGGGCTCGCTCATAATAATTAAAAAAAATAACTAAAATAAAAACTCTGCAGCGTACTAACTGTCATGTGCAGCTCAACCAAATGAACCAATACTCCAGCTAACACCACAGGTGTTTTTCCACAAATTGCACCTCATTCGCTAAGGGACACTGCCTTTGTACTGTCTGCGACGGAACTTGGTAAATAAATAATGAAGATAACAGTGTTCTCGCCTTTCAGGCGAGCCCACAATTATATTGTTTTGTCATTTCATTAATAACCTTGCTTGCTTAGTTTCGAATCCATACTTCAGGTGTACGCTGTGCGTCCCACATTATCTAATCCCACCTTTCACTTTCACTTATACTCTCATTTCTTTCCTCTAATCTGTGCTCGTGCTGCACAGGGAGACGGAGATACGATTGGATAATAACTTAATAAGTCTCTTTTGTCATCAAGCACACAGACGTGATTGGATGGAAAGTGTTCCTTATACTGTAACCTTGGAACTCTCCCTGACTGCAGAATTATACATCCTGCTGCTGCAGTACAATAAAACACATGATAAGGCATGTGTGCTTGCGTGCGTGCGTGCGTGCGTGCGTGCGTGCGTGTGCATGTGTGTGAACAGGGATGTCGCACCAAATTCTGGGCCCTGTGTACAAGGAGTGCCTTTGTCTTTGAATATTTCAAATCCTTCTAAGGTTTTTTGTTTCTATGTCAGTGGTGCTCAAACCTTTTCATGTGAAGGAACCCCAAAATGATATGTATTTGGCCACGGACCCCCATCTAAAAATATTTAGTTCCAGGGACCCCCCAGAGGAGAAATTGTAGTTACAAATGTTACAAAAAATACATATTCAAAGATTTGCACACATTTTTACGAATTTTCAAAAATAGCAGATCTACAAGCTTGCAGCGCGACACACAGTGCCATGCTGTGAGCTTGTATATCTGCTATTTTTCAATAGCAGAAGTATAAAATAATTAAGGCCTATCCACGTTGGGCCCTAGTAACTCAGTCCCACTTTCCCCCCCTTGTGTGAATACCCACTGTTAATCTGGTTGCACACTGCTGCGTTTTTCGGGCCGAATATCAGACTGAATTTCGGAGCACGCAAATAAAAAAATCAACCTCACGTTATGTCAGTCTCGTTTGCACACTGCCGCCCGTTTCGCGCACCACTCGGTCCCTTGCTCTCTCTATCTCTCTCTCTCTCCTTGCCCTAAAAAACGCATTTCGCAACGAAAAACGCAGCAGTGTGCAACCACCTTTAGGCTGTGAGTTTTGGATTAATAGCATCTGCTAAATGCCTAAACTGTAAACTGTAACATAAATTACAACTCAGTACAACTCAAATTGTAACCCCATGTTGTGTGAAATAATTATAGTCAGTTAAAACTCATGGGGGAAAAACATAAAGGCTGTTAAATACAGTCAGTGGCAAGGGGAATTGCCACATGCCCATATATGGAGATCCTTGTAGGCCTATCGGTCAGTCTTTCTCCCTTTTATGCTTACATGTCATAAGTATATGCCCATATGGGCATGCCAATATTCCCACGTATGAAGATATCCTTATCCTTTATACGCCCATACTTTATATGGAGATGAGAATGCCCCCGTATATGCCCATATATGGAGCTGACTCATTTGTTTGCGCCTAATGCCATGACTACACATTTGGGTGTAGAGATGAGAATGCTCCCAAAAGCCTCTATCAGAGTCCAGGGTGAAGAGCTATTCACTTCACCGTGTTGTAGTTTCCTAGCTATCACCTAGGCTTTGTTATGTACTTTAGGTGATAGCTAGAAAACTACACCGTGGCCTGGGCCACAGTGTAGTGGTCCAGGCACCTAATCCGGCCTGGCAGCATCGGGGGTTCGAGTCCCGATCCCGGCGACATTTGCTGCGTGTGTCCCCCCCCCCATCTCTCTCCCCATTTCCTGTCAGCCTACTGTATATCTATCAATAAAGGCAGAAAAAGCCCCCAAAAAATATATAAAAAAAGAAAGAAAACTACACCGCAGTGAAGTGAATAGCTCTTCACCCTGGACTCTGATAGAGGCTTTATAGGCCCATATATGGAGCTGACTGATTTGTTAGCGCCTGTTGCCATGACAACATATTTGGGCATAGTTGGGAACTCCTTGTATGGTTATGGCTGTGTCATGGTGACATGAGTGTGACGCCTGAGGTCCGCCTGCTGACCGATCCTAACCTTTTAGCTTGTGACCCAAAAGAGACATTAGACCTAAACTAGTAAAAACAGCAGATCTACAACAGTTTAACATTTAATCTAACAGGCAAAAACCCAGTTGACAGCAGAGATGGCTCGAAATGCAGAGAAAGCCATGACTGCTCTGGCTCGGTTCAGACAGGCCCAGCTGGAGGAGGGGAAAGTGAAGGAGAGGAGGCCGTTCTTGGCTTCAGAGTGCAGTGAACTTCCTAAAGCAGAGAAGTGGAGGAGACAGATCGTCAGTGAAGTCTCAAAGAAAGTGGCTCAGATCCAGAACGCTGGTCTCGGAGAATTCAAGATTCGAGATCTAAACGATGAAATCAACAAACTGTTGCGAGAGAAAGTTCACTGGGAGGTCAGGATCAAAGAGTTGGGAGGACCCGACTATGCTCGTACAGGTCCTAAGATGTTGGATCATGAAGGTAAAGAGGTACCTGGTAACAGAGGGTACAAGTACTTTGGAGCCGCCAGAGATTTACCAGGAGTTCGAGAACTGTTTGAGAAAGAACCAACCCCTGCCACGAGGAGGACCAGGGCAGAGATGATGAAGGAGGTGGATGCAGAATACTACGGCTACAGAGATGAAGATGACGGCACGCTACTTCCTCTGGAACTAGCTTATGAAAAACAAGCCATAGCTGAGGCGGTAGAAAAATGGAAAGCAGAGAAAGAGGCTGGGCTGGCAGGAGCAGCAGCAGACGAGGAAGAGGAGCGTATCTACGCTGTTCAGGATGAAGAGTGGGATGAAGAAAACGGAGAGCAGACGGAGGAAGAGGAGGGGGCCCACACCTTCATCGCCCATGGGCCTGTACCTTCACAGAAAGAGGTGGAGGAGGAGCTGGTTCGTCGGAAGAAGAGGGAGTTATTGGAACGATACGCCAGTAAGTCTCTGATGGCACAGAGCAGGGGCGGACTGGCCATCTGGCATACAGGGCATTTGCCCGGTGGGCTGGTAGGCTAGGGGGCTGGGGGGGCTGGTGTAAAAATAATAATAAAAAAAATAGCCAAAGTTCTGACACATTTTGGCACCAATCATGTTCATACTCCACTTGTTGGTGGTGAGAACTGTATGTTAACTTATACAATTTATGGATTGTGTAGTTGTGTAGTTATCATTTGTTGTCTGTAAAAGTTGTGGTATTAAACACTTGTGTATTTATATGTGCCGCCCTCGACCGGTAGAGTATCTTCGCGCGCGCTGGTTGTGGGGGCTGGTCTGGCCAAGATGCCAGGGCTGAATTTTAGTCCCAGTCCGTCCCTGGCACAGAGCCAAGAGTCCAAAACACTACTGGGAATGTAGTATGTGAGTGAGTGAGTGAGTGAGTGAGTGAGTGAGTGAGTGAGTGAGTGAGTGAGTGTGACATTTGGTGGCAGTGGTGGGATGGCCAGTGGTGGGATGGGGGGGGGGGGGGGGGGGGTTAATTCAACCAGAAGTAAGTCAGTCAAAGTCCAACTTGAACCAGAGCCTGGTGTGGAGGCAGACTCTCAGGAATGGGAGGACGAAGGACCTTCACCTCAGTGTCACCGTGCAGTCCCGCCCAGCCAGAGATGGTTGATCTACTGTGTTGGTTCCTGGGTGCCCAGCAGTCCCAAGAATCTTGCCAAGTTGCCAATCAGCAGCCACCACCAACACCAGCACCCACAGCAGCAGCAACCAGCACCACAACCTCAGCCCAACCGAGGCCATGATGACCACCGGCAAGAAGGACTACTATACTATAGTAGTTTTACTATAATTATTTCACACAACATGGGGTTACAATTTGAGTTGTACTGTATTTATGTTACAGGGAGATATGTTTGTTGACTCCATTGTAAGGAGTGTTCATCCACACCTGTGCTCACTTAGACCTGACCTAATTACCTGAAAGCTAAACTATACCCGTGGGTTTGGGTAAATTGGGTCCTTTAATGTGATGTAAATATTGATGTGATGAAGTTGAGATCGGTGAGGACACTTTAAATGTGTCTGAATTATATTGTCTCTGGACATGGAAAAGAGTCTGGTTTATACATAGTTGTGGAATCAACTCAGAATTGGTATGGTCCAGTGGGAGGGGCTTAGCCTTTTTAAGACTTGATGCTGTGCCTTTTTGATCAATTTGCATGGACACTTAAGGTGAATAAAACACTGTTTTGTAACAGAACACTGACTTGCTGCTTGAACCTTTAGCCATTTTTGAGTTCTTGGGTATTTTGGAAGGTTGAATCAAGTGCCTTTGGCCTAACACTACCCTCACTCGAGAGCAGAGTGTGACAGAGCATATCAGTTGGATCAGCGGTGTGAGGGTTGCATAGTGTAACTCTAGAACAACACTACGCCACTCGAGGCGGTGCACTGTTAGATCTACTTAATAAGTCTACTGAATAGGAAGTTCATTACCACCTACAGAGCATTCAGAATACAGGACTTATTGTGGTCGTTGGGTTCTTGCAGGTATTTAACAGTGTACTGTTTTTACACTCCAACGCATCGCCAGCTGCTGCCTTCCTCTACCGTTGTTATTATTCTGCTCTGCTGAAGAATGCCTGTTACATCTCTGCTAGCTACTGACCCAGCTGTGCCTCACAACAACACACACTCACTTTGTACTCCGACGATGCCTTTATACCATCACCACTGAGTTAGTCAGTTTCAAACTCTTCCATTTACTCTGAAAGAATGCCCCACCTCCATGCACGCTCTGCACTCAGACACACAAACAAAGGACTGCTGCAAGTATCACAATTCAAAGAAAAGCTGCAATTAACTGTTTCTCAATGTCGGGTCCGGGGGATATTTTTGAGAGGTGCTAATCGCTTCTACATCTGGCTCTGTCTGTACCAGGGGAGGATCCTTACTCATCTCCTCACCCTTCCGATCTCTAAACTAGATAAATAACCACGATACATAATCACGTTTTATAGTAAGATATTATGATGGCACGTGAAACTTGATTAATCATGGAAATTGGCCCATTGTCTGTTCGATACTAAGATGTCACCCTTTGCCCCTCTCTGATTGGCTACATGCATAGACGGCCCCTCTCGTGGCCCTTATATATGCCTCGATGTTATGACGTCACCATTTCCCTTCTCTGATTGGCTATGGGCCCATGGCATAAAACACAGATACAGACACACACACATACTCTACATAGATTTGACTAATTTATATATGACCCGTATGGCCTACTTTTGCGCCAGCAGAGCGCGCCTTGTAATTTATATCAGGCCACACTTGTTGATGGTGATGTCACCAAGAATGCTGGTCCCTCATTGGCTGTTGATGGTGATGATGGTGACATCACTCTGTTATTTCAAGGGTTTTCCCATTGGATGACGTCACTTAACATCTGCGGAAACTGCAACAGAGACTGTTATGCCACATCAGGGCCTGTAACCCAACAACAGACTAATCCTGGTGCATAATCCATTGTCTTGTGTTATGGAAATGACATATAGTCCTTTCGGAAGATGAATGCAGAAGTTATGCCAAAACTTTATAGGTCAAGTTATTCTCCATCACCACCAACAAGCGCGACCCGATATAAATAACAACACCCACATGAAATCTTTTGTAGTATGTTCTCCCAAATCTGGGGGGATCTATGGGGATGTAGGAGAAGTAATGTTGGGCAGATCTTTATGCCCATATATGTTGGAGTGCCCGTTGGATAGATCTTTGTGTGCCCATACATGGTGTTCCATGCGAGCCCACACTGTTTCGTAGGAACAGTATTTCTAGTTTGTTATGATCTGGATTAAGCGCATCTAAATGCTTAAAGGGGAAGAACACCCATTTTCAATATTGAACTATGTAATTAATATACCTTAGAGGAGTTGTGTGGAAATAGAAAAAAAGTTCCCCCCCTTCTGTGTTGCCTAGAACTGGAAGATTGATTTTGGGGTTTGTATTGTAAAGTACAACTTCATGACATCACACCGTTGTACTTTACAATACAAACCCCAAAATCAATCTTCCAGTTCTAGGCAAGAACTTTTTTCTATGTCCACACAACTCAACTTTATATTAATAATGACATAGTTCAATAATGAAAATGGGTGGTCTTCCCCTTTAAATTGTAAATTGTAATAGGCAGCCACACTAATAATACAGAATTGTTATCGTAGAATGTAGATCGATCAGGCTGCCCGTTGGGATGGCATGCCCCTCTGGTTAAGCCACAGTCTGGTCTGGGGCCACACTACAAATGGAACCATTTAGCTTATTTTTCTCTTTTCTTCTATTTTTTAGGGATCCCCATTCTACCACTGTAAACATCTCTAGGAGACTGCACAAATGTAACCAAATTAACGATATGGGTCCATATGAGTTATACCGTAGACTTGTATGGTTAATTGTTTACCGGACCCCATGGTGGTCCTGGGTACAGTGACCCGTGACCGAGTGTACCTGTTGTCATCTTTGTCTGTCTGTGTTCCTTTTATGCCCATATAAGGAGATATCTGAATCTGTCTGCCTGTGTCCCTTTTATGCCCATATAAGGAGATCTCTCATATCTCCTTGTATGGGCAGTTCTGTCCGTGACATCAGCTGCAGGGATGTCGGTCTCTGCATATTTTCTGTGGCGTTAGCCTTGTGTGGTGTTAGTCTCGTGTGAGCTGTTGGTACTGCATACATAGGGACACATACATAGGGACATACTGACCTACACACAAAGTCAAATGTAGGAGCGGTTAGCACCACTCAACAAATAAAATATAAAGATGTGTGTAGGTGCAGTTCCAGTCTCTATATAGAATTCTGAGATTGTGTTGTCTGGCTACGCAAGGCTACATAGGGTGATCTGTGTCTGTCTGTCTGTGTCCCTTTTATGCCCACATATGGAGATCTCTGTATCTGACTGTCAACATCACTGTTATGCCCATATACGGTGATCTCTGCAACTGTCTGTCTGTGTCCCTTCTATTCTCATATATATGGAGATGGCAGCATGTCAGTTCCGGACAACACAGCGATCTCACACTCCACCGAAACACTCCCTCGGGTCCTCTGCAGAGTTTAGATGGATGGACATCAGCCCCTTTCCAATGGTCCCAACGTAACAGATAAAAAACAAATTCCCATGGCCAAGAGCAACAAAATAATTCATATTACAATTGCTTCTGTATTGTGCCCCTTCTAAGCACACAGTCATTTTTAAGATGACCATATCCCAGGATGAGGACAAAATAAAAATATGCCAGTAACCTATTTCATAAATCTTTATTTCACCTGGGGACTCCGGTCCATTCTGTCAGCTAAGCCCTGATTTCAGTACTGTAACAACCTCTGCAACCCGTCTAGGACTTATGGAATTGTGGACCGGGCGTGGCGAGGACATCTTCGTACGGAGCGTTCTGGTGCAGCTGGACCGCCTGCTGCTTCTTCAGGGCCAGGAGGTGGTAGAAGGTCTCCGACGCCTGCGTGCGAGAACTGCGCTCACATAACGACTTGAAGCTGAACGTGACGTCGTTGCGGCCCCTGCCGCTCTGGCTCCTGAGAGTGTTTAGCAGCTTCTGTGTCTTTCGGGCTAGCCTCCTCTCCTCGAGGCACTCCTGGCTTTCCAGCGCAGTCCGCGTGGGGGCGACGCTCGATTGAACAAGCGTTGAATCATTCCGAGCTCTTGCTACGAGCGCGTCAATGTCCCTTGGAAAAAGTTGCTGTAACCCTTGATGTAGGACCTTAGTGGAGAAACTCCTGCGTTCTTCTGCTGCTTTACTGGTCTCCTTTGAGCGCTTAGGAGGCGTCTCGATCATGTCAGAGTAGTCAGCGATCAGCTGATAGAAGTCGTCGTCATCCAACTCGCGGGACTGTTCCACGAGCGGCTTCCTCTTGCTCAGGTTACAGTAGTCGACAGCCATCTGTCTGAAAACCTCATTGGACAGCTCGACGGGCGACTGCTCCTTCCTTTTCCTCGTCGTCTTCTCTTTCCTCTTCCTGCCAATGGTCGGCTTCTCGTTCACCGTCGGGGTGTTTACCTCCATAGGTTCATCGTTGACAAGGTTCTCTAACAGTCTATTTAGACGCTGCTCCTCAAGGCTGTTGTCTGTTGTCTCGAGGATGGCATAATCCCCAGAGCTTGTCATCCAATCAAGCACACTCATGCCGCTGGCTTCATCCCCAAAAGAATCTCCAGGGTCAGCCAGGCTTTCGTAGGTAATGTCCAGCTGTCCATGCGATTGATGAGATCCATCTCCAAAGCCCTGTAAGGTAACAAGAATGCCATGGTTGCAAAAATCCTCCTTAAGGGTGATCTTTTCCTTTCCACTCTGGTTAAGTGAATGGTCCACAGTGTCCATACTCATGTCAGCGTCGAGGTCAGGGAGGTTCTCAATCCAGGCGATGGCGTTCATCGAGGCCTCAAACCCCTCTGCGTGCATATCGATCTGTCCTGGCCTGAACGCCACTTTGATCCTAACCAGCGCCTCACTGCAGTCTGCAAGGAGATACTTGGCTTTCTTGGAGTAGATTCGTACTACTCCCACCAGTAGGTGACTAGACGTCCGGAGGCCAATGCTCACTTGAGGGGAGATGATGTCTTCAATGGTGCTTTCCAGGTTGCATTCGTTCACATTGTCCTTAGATATCTTCCGTTCCCAGTGGGCCGCCAGCCAGATTTTGGCTAGAGGTGCACCTTTGGATGCAAACAGCTGCGTATAGAACATCATGTTGAATCCTCCCAGACTTTTATGATTCGCCGTGGTTCGGTTCTGCTTACTTCAGTTCTGGATTGATATGTGACGCTTTTAACGTATATATAGACCGCGCTGATGTCACAGATGATGTCACATTCTGACATCAGTCAATGACATCACAATGACATGTCACGCTCATGTCCTCTGATGTCACGTTCATGTCACATGACTCAGCCATAACCATACAGTGCAATGCGCCCAAATATGGAGTGTGTTGTCATGGTCACAAAAGGGGGCATGACTTCTCCATATATGGGCTTAGAAGGGACATGGACCGACAGATACAGAGATCTCCATATATGGGCATATACTGTACTGATGACATTGGGGATCTCCATATATGGGCATAAAAGGGACAAGAACTGGCAGATACAGAGATCTCCATATATGGGAGGCATATACGCGATTTTTCGGAACCGGCATGAAAGTTTCGGATTCTGATGTCTGACATCAGGGTTTTCCGGAACCGGCACTGTGTCTGCAGAGATCTCCATATGGACATAAAATGGACGCAGACAGACAGATACAGATATCTCCATATATGGGCATAAATGGACACAGTGTGTGTGTGTGTGTGTGGGGGGGGGGGGGGGGTGTTGCTGCATGTATGTGTGTGTGTGTGTGCGTGTGCGTGCGTGCGTGCGTGCGTGCGTGCGTGCGTGCGTGCGTGCGTGCGTGCGTGTGTGTGTGTGTGTGGGGGGGGGGGGTGAGTGTTGCTGCATGTATGTGTGTGTGTGTGTGTGTGTGTGTGTGTGTGTGTGTGTGTGTGTGTGCATGCGTGTGTGTGCCTGCACAACAGCGCCCCTCCTTTAACTTGTGTGGCCACTCAAGGTATTGTCGGTATTGTCAGGCTACAGACATAGCCAGAGACATAGCCACACGCACACACATAGACATGCCATGAGGATCAGAAATATATCTCTAAAACAGTGGTTCTCAACCTTTTCAGGCCGCGACCCCCAAAATAATCATATTTTAACTGGGGACCCCCTCCCACCTTGACGAGCACTAAGAGTTTAGGCATTACATTTTGTATAACACGGTTCTATTGTGAAAACAGCTGATCTACATGCTCACAACGCCTCGCAAAAAACGCGAGGCGTTGTGAGCATGTAGATCGGCTGTTTTCACAATTTCTGCCTCTAATATTTGACAATTTGGCCAATGTTTCATTTGTCATTTTAGATGTATTAAAAAGTCCTTAAATTGTCACTTTAGAAATGTGCAGATACCCTCTATACACTTAAACTTTATGTTGGTTTGTTTACTGTTGAGTGAGAAAACAATGTTGCACATTAAGGTAATCATCTGGGGACCCCCCAAAATAATTTGGGGACCCCCCTGGGGGTCTCGACCCACAGGTTGAGAACCACTGCTCTAAAAGTAGGTGCATTTATTCACTGAACTAAACTGTGCGTGCGTGCGTGCGTGCGTGCGTGCGTGCGTGCGTGCGTGCGTTAACCCAGACATCTTTGTCAGCTAATACCCCGGATGGCTGTTGAAGAAGATTCTAGTGTCTGTATTAGACTTAGTCTTTCTGTACCAGAGGAAACCTTTTATGACAAAGGTCATTAAATACCAACCACTCCTACATACAGTTGCTCCTCAGAGCTGGGCTACAGGTGCACACTGTTTGTTTTCATGCTGCCGAATGGCCGCCGCTTTAAGTGGTTGTATTAGATGGGTGGGACGTGGGCCCTGATCCGGAAAAGGTTGAGAACCACTTGGCCTTTACTAAAGTATCAATACTGATAAGGTAGAACTACTCTGTTGCAAGTAAAAGTCTGGAATTAAAAATGTACTTGTGTAAAAGTACTAAGTATTGGTATCAAAATCTACTTAGAATACCCAAAGTAGAAAGTACTTATTATGCAGAACATCCCATTTCACAAGTAATTTACAAAATGTAATTAATGCATGCAAATCTTTCGAAAATAGCTGATCTACAGTGCTACAGTACAATGAGTCGCGATGCGACACATTGTGAGCTTGTCCGCAATACATACATTTGCAGACATAGTTTGTCTGCAATGTACATATGACTGAAGTGGGTAATGTATGTTTTATAATAATAATCAAAATCTACAAAGTAACTAGTAACTAAATGTTCCAAATAATTGTAGTGGAGTAAAAGTACAATATCTGCCTCTGAGATGTATTGGAGTAGAAATTAAAGCATTGAGAAGTGGAACTACTCCAGTAAAGTAAAAAGGATACCTCAAAAATGTTACTTAAGTTCAGTACTTAGTTACTTTCCACCACTGCCTATAGGACACAGACTGGTTGTTGGGGGGTTGCAACAACTTGGGATGAACAAAAAAAGGAGACAAAAAAGGACAGTTATAGTTTTGTGATGGCTCTGCTATCACTGGCAGCCGCCATATAGACGATGTTACTGATACCCATAGAGTACTGAGCGATGTGCTTGTTGTATCATGAAGACATGAACTGTATGTGCCATGATTCTGTGAAAGGAATCTCACAGCACCTTTAATGTGTCCTTGACTCTACAGGTATGCTCCCCTCTCCCTTTTATGTGGACATGCATAATTTAAAAAGGTGTGTGTGTGGCAACACATTGCATGTGCATTTTAAATCCCTAAAAGTGTGGAAACGCTGGCCGTTTTCTGGCCGTGCTTTATGGGTTGCGTGATGAAAGGGGCCCGCGGTGTGCAAGAGGATCTTTTTAATCTCTGTCTCTGTCTGTTCTGTGCCTTGGTTCTTCTCTTGATCTCCACGTCGGTTTCCCCTGGGCTCCGTCTCACATGTACCACTACTCTCTCTCTCTCTCTCTCTCTCTCTCTCTCTCTCTCTCTCTCTCTCTCTCTCTCTCTCTCTCTCTCTCTCTCTCTCTCTCTCTCTCTCTCTCTCTCTCTCTCTCTCTCTCTCTCTCTCTCTCTCTCTCTCTCTCTCTCTCTCTCTCTCTCTCTCTCTCTCTCTCTCTCTCTCTGCCTCTCTCTCTCTCTCTCTCTCTCTCTCTCGCGCGCACAAACTCCCATCAGACCTGGTGCTCTCTCTCGCTCACTGTGCCAATTATAAGACAGAAGCCAAGGTTATTATATTTTTGCATGTGCCATCGGTTCCGTTCTTTTGTTTTCAATTTCATTTCCGTTTTGGTTATAGTTTTTTAAAGTGGATTTGCTAGTTTTAGATTAGTTTTTAAGTTGGATTACTTTTATTTAAAACTTTTTTCAAAAGGCTTAGTTTTAATTCGTATTGTATAGTCAGGGGCACGACCCTACGAGTTCAGATCTGCTATTTTTGCGTGGTTAATAGAATTTTGACAGAGAGTAAAACTAAGCACATTTTCTGCAAAATAATACATGTGTCATATACCGGTATTAATATTAATGTATGTAACTATTCCACAGGGAGGAGGCCGGTGAGGTGGAGGGATTTTTTTTTAACCCTTACAGCTGAACACCTAGGATGAACATAGACAGAGGACTGCTTAAATAAACCACTTGAGATGCATTATGGGCATGGGGCGTCTGAGAATTACAGTATAGCGAATGATAATGAACATGAGGTGACAGACTGCACTTGTGGGAGTGTGAATGAATTAACTTTGAATGAAGGGGGGTCCGGGGTATAGATCGCAAGAACACAATCCTGCCTTCCGTATAGAAGAGAACTTCCGCAGGCTCAATTTGGCTGCAGTTAAAGGGAAGGAGACAAGGACACTGCAGAGACAGAAACAGACAGACAGACACATACATACAGGGCACAAACGAGGAATATGTAGAATTGAATCTGATGAAGTGTGCAATTTAAGAACTGCACCTACACTATAACGGATAATTTAATTATTCCCTAAACCCCCCCATCTCTCTCTCTCTCTTCCTCTCTCTCACCCCCATTACCCCCCCACCCCGGTGGATAAAGGAGAACTCTGTGATTAAGTTGAAGGTGAAGCGGGGAAGTAACAGAAAATAAATTCCTTAATTAGATGCTACATTAGATCTAATTTGAGCGCTTGTGTCCGGCCCCGTACTTACTCCCCCCCACTGCCCACAGGTAGAGCGCAGGCCAGGGTTAATTGAGACGAACGGCAGAATAATAATGATCGCTATGCTAACCATCTGGACCCCTCTCTCTGCACCCCGGTAACGGCAGCTGCAACGTCGCCACTTTTTGTCTCTTTTTTCACCTTCTGCCAAGTCGAGGCGCGTTCAGAATGCGTCAGATACATAAAAAGAAAGCGGTGAATCCTGGTTCTCTGGCACTCTGCACACTGCTCATGCAGGAAGGAGCACTTAGCCATTAAACTAATGCATTAAGTTTTACTCTGCCCGGAAATAAAAACAAAACAAAAACAAACATAAGTTCAGATCAGATCCATTGGTCAGACCAGATCATTAGTTTTTATTTAGTTTGTCAGCATGGTGTTTGATTTCAGATATTAGTTTTAAGTAGGTGCACGCACACATGCACACGCACGCACACGCACATGCACACGCACACGCACGCACACACACACACACACACACACACACACACACACACACACACACACACACACACACATTAGCAGATCGACAAGCTCACACCGGCTTACCGGTCGGTTATTTTCAGTGAAAGCTTTCCCCACAATAACAGAAAACAGAAAGGACACTAGTATAGTAGCCTATAGGGCCTGAGGTACTCTGGTCAACCATATAGGGTTTAAGTGGTTAAATAGGCTAATAAGCCTTGATCAGACCAAGCGCCAAATTCGTTCCCTTACAGATTCTCTTTAAAGCTGCTGTGCTGTTCCAATTGCACTACCACTACTGGTAGAAAAAAAAACTTCAGCTCAATGCAAGTCTATGAGGATTTGGCCTTCTTTACACTTGGTCATCTTAGTAAACCTTTTCATTAACACTTTATGTTGTTAATCGCTAAAGTCTTTTTTAAATCATCATGATATGCGTTAGTAAATGCGGTAGTAAATCATGGTCACATTCATTTAAAAATGAATGATAAAGTAGACTTTGTACTGGCTATACAGAGTGAAGACCCGCCCTCCAGCCAATCGCATTCATTTCCGACTTAATTTCTGGAACGGATATGGAAAGATTGGGGATTTGCACTTGCCAAAACATAGGCTCTGTCCAGTTCTTTTTATACAGTCTATGGATCAGACCCATGCAGTGCTTGTTAGCAAAAGGTGCCTCTATCTATGGACAGTGGACAGTGGATGCCAATGTCCTTTTTACTTGAATGAGAGAATGACCAACCATTACCTCCTTTCAATCACACATTGCTGGCATCTGTTGTGTGCCACAGACCACGCCATAGCAGCAGGAGGGTGTAATGAGATAGGACTGCACTCACTGTACTGCTAGACAGGCCCATTGTTAAAGGCCTCTACGGACTTGCCGTCCCTGATTAGGCTGCCAGGAATCGCCGCCAGGACACCAGCCGGTCCTATAGGTGACGTCTATGGGGAGAGAATGAATGTACCGTATTGTGTTGATCTCAGAAGAATGGGAAGAAAGAGACATGCAGGCTTCTCATAGGGGGGATGTTTTGTAAACATGTCCTTGAAGTTTAAAAAGAAACTTCACTGTAATAGCTTCACGGACCACTATTTGGTAGCCTGGGATCAATACCGTTTTGGGGTTTCTGATCCGTCCGGGAGCGGAAGTAACTTTACGTCATGTTGTAGACATCAGATGGTATGTTCATCTTTTATTCCAACTCATAGCGCGACTAACGAGAACAAACCAATCGATTCGCATTATTATGGAAATAACGTTACTCAATGGATTGTACGTTGAGAACCTAGTGGTTTATAGCATATAGAGAAAGTTCTATGGCTTGTTTTGAGATACAGATGCAGCAATGCAAGGACCCCAGGATGAAGCGGTAACACGCACCATAAAGACTCCGATTATAGAAACACATTGGAGCGATGAGAGGCAATGATGTCAACCAGCATCAACTGATGCCATGACGGATAAGTCCACGCAAATGAAGCTGCAATGCTAGCAAAGAACGACGCACGCACGCACGCACGCACGCACGCACGCACACAAACATTTTATTCATGTCCACATGAAGGAGAGCATACAAGGACACAACAGGTATTCAAAGGTGCAGTTAAAGTTACATTGACAAAATCAAGGCATAAGTCTTCATGATACAATAATCATGTCACTCGGTACTAGTGTTTCCTCTGTATGTGGCAGGCCGGTGGCCAATTATGGCAGAGACAGCACAATACTTTGCCAGACAAAATAAACCATAAACAGGTTGAGAACCACTGTCCTATAGGCTACCAAATATAAAAACAAATAGTGTGCACCTAAGTGGTTGATATATGACCTTTGTCATGAAGGCTCCCTCCAGGCTAGGGTCAAAGGTGCAGGCCATCTATACAGACACTTCAACAACCACAACATCTGGTGTATTAGCCGTCAAAGGCATGACAAAGGGAATGTTTGTACGTCTCACAGAGGATGCATTATTTCCTTTGCAATGAGTTCCACTATTCTATCATGGCGTGCTGCCTATCACTGTTATCTTTTTGTATCACTGTTTGTTATTCACTATTCATCGTTAATGTCATTATTGTTTATTGTTAAGTCGTGTCCCTGTATACGCAAATTAAAGATTTGTTTTATGTTATACCGGTATGTATGCTTTGGCAATGGAAGACATATTTTATCATGCCAATAAAGCTTTTTTTTAAGGAAATTGAGAGAGACAGACAAACAGACAGACAGATACAGAGAGAGAGAGAGAGAGAGAGAGAGAGAGAGAGAGAGAGAGGAGGAGGAGGAGGAGGAGGAGGAGGAGAAGGAGGAGGATATTTGCAGTCTGTGCAGGTACAGTTGTTTGTGTAGAGTGAGCAGCAGAGGGGGTCAGAGAACACATCCTTGGGGTACGCCAGTGTTGATGGACTTGGTGAGGGACAGATGGGGTCCAACCTGACATGCCGTGTCCTCCCTGTCAGGAGACCATTAGTGATCCATTGACAGGTGATTGGAGATTGGAAGGATGACCTTCTGCTTCAGCTCCACACAGATGATGGCTGCTTGCTTATACTGGCCATCATGACGAGGTGGGACAGTTGCTCAGATACACGTCTGGTAATAATCAGATGTTTACCGGTTCGTCTCCTGGCCGCCGGTCCTATGTGTCGAAGTGTCCCTGAGCAAAACACTTAACACATTTGACTGCCAGGTATTAATTAATTAATTCAATAGCTTTTGCCAGAGTTTTTAATTAACTTTGAACCAGACTGACAGGGTTTTTCAGTGTTTTACCGTATTGTCGAGGGTGCACGGGAGCGAGTGCGTGTCCGTGAATATGTGGACACGATTGTGAATAGGAAAAAAAATATTTCTCCAGTTCTCCAGTCCACTAAACGGCGTGTGTGAATAGACTGTGGGTGCTGTGGAGACCTAGAACCGATCCCATTCGCCTGCAGAATAAGAAGTTGAAATGCTTTTCATTTCCGGGTTAACTTTGCATGTATCCGTCTACTGGAAACCGCGGATGGTTCTTACTGTAGAGAATGGTGATATTAGTTAATTTGCTCGCATTAAAAATATATCAAGACTAAAAAAAAAATATATCTCCGACCTCGGCACAAAAGCGCACATCTTGAACAGTCTTTTCAGTTTTTGGCACAAAATGTGTTAACCCCTAACTGCTCTCCCCTGAGCAAGCACCTGAGCAGCCATCAGCGGGGGTGAAGCTGACACAGAATTCTCATTTCTCTCTGTGCAACTTGTTCTTCGACCTTCTCCAGGAGTGGCACCATTGCCCTTTTCACTCCATATCTGTTCACTTTCTCCCCAGTATGGTGCTGCACACCAAACTCTACGGCAAACACAAGATCGCAATGCCATGCCTGGCAGCGCGACATGCAATGTTAATTTGTAGATTGGTTACTCTTGCCAAATGTACATCCCAGAAGAGGGATGCTAGGGTGATGGTTGGGCTATATCAGATGCTTTTTCAGCCTTTCCTAACCGCCAATGTGATGGGCCTTATTTTTGCATTTCAATATGGAAATTGTTTTCATAGCAGTGCTCGTGTAGAATGGGATTTGTTTTTTAAACGAAGGGGGAGCATAAAAAAGAACAACAAACACCAGTGCATGTGTGGACTGACTATAAGCCTCATAGCGACTTTTGTTTTCCTCCCCTTCGTAAGAACTAGGATGATGATGATGGGGTTTACTTTTTAAAAAACTGTCTGGGACCTTGCATAATGTGGTTGAATATTCTAGTGAATACTGATAGCTGATCTGTGCAGTGTCTCATTGTTCCAGTTGAGTGTGCATGAGTGTGTGTGTGCACTCGGAGTCTGCGTGCACGCACACGCGTGCGTGGTGATTTGGAGCCGTTCTGTTGCTGTTTTTCAGTCAGTATCTGCAGGGAGATGCAGGCTGTTTGGCTTTTTACTCAGTATGTTCACAACGTGCTTCTGTATATCCCGGTTGCTCCCCCACTTTTGCCATTTTTTGCCCTTTTTCTGAAACATCACATAAACGAGATGAACGCCGGTTTCCATTCCTCTCCACAGGCAGCATAAGACCTGACAGAAATACTGACACGTGTCCTTGAAGGGTCAGCTTGAATACTTGTTTGGAGGAATACATTAGGGGTTGTGTCCGTCCGCAGGAAGCTTTTCGGATAAAATGAGTGGATTGCTTCTTACTAAAGTGCACCGAATTTAGTGGTGAACAGTAATTTACCCTTTGCTCGAGTAGTGTTTTCGGGGTACTTCACTTTCACTCCACTACAGACAAGACAAATATTGTATGTTTTGACTCCACTACATTTCTAGGATGGGGAAAAGTATAGCCTATATACTGTTCAAGGTTCAAGGCTGTACTTTATTGTTACGTCTTTTGTACAGGTACATAAGATTAAAACGTATTTTTGTTCAGCTTCCTTCAGACTATGCAGTGGTATACAGTATATATAATAACAGCAAACAATAAAATAACAGCAAAACAACAAAAACTAAAATCTAAAAAGATTGTAGCCTACCACTTAACATATGGTGAAAATAGTGGGTCTGACATTTTATAAATTCGTGCCATGTATAGCCTATACATACACAACGAATGGAATTAGGTCTAAGTGATTAAAACCAGGAAAGGAAAACATATCACAATTATTATGACATCCCAAAATCCCATGATGATATCCAGTCTCATCATACTGTATGTACAGTACGACCTTGATGTATTTCCAGCCCTACATAGAAGCGATGTTTTCCACTGGAATTCAATCTCTGAAGTATACAGTATAACGTCCTTCCAGTCATCGCTGCGTTAATTTCATCGACGAATGCCAGATGGATCAATGGGCCCCTGCTGTGTCGATGAAGCTGCATGGATGGTCTGTGAGAATGTGCTTTTGTAGTGCAGCGTTGGCTCCACGAAAGTCAATGCCTTTTTAATTGCTGTCAGCACACTTGGCATCACCTCAAGTGGATTTTTGGAATTGGTTGACAAGTTGTTTAATCATCCATGTTCTCCCATCTGGTGGAGAAGAGAGGGGATTTTCCTCTTGTTTGCTCGCGGAAGGTAAACCACAGGCCACGCTTCATTCTGAAGTCTTTGTCAGAGACTCTCAGGATCCAATAACGCTGTTTACAATCACAGGTTTAACGGTCGAGCTCTCCGAAGCACTGGGCCGTCTCCACTGTGATGAACCGCATTCAATGACACGGAAGAACTTACGGTCAAGTTCACTTTGTCCCGTTGTTTTCTTCCACACTGCGTGCCGTTTGTTGAAAGTTTCGGTCCTTCCGAGTTTAGGAGCCTTTGGTTGAGGCGTACCTCATTACTTAAAGAGGGTTTGATGCTGTGCCAACCCTTTGAAGAGCTGCGCTATAGACGCTCCTCCAGCCTCAGGGTACGTTGGCTTAAAAGCCTATTTCTTAAAAGAAATCGTCCTAAATGGCCTGTCTCGTTTGAGGTTTGGACTGTTTTCATTCCTGTTTTTTTGTATATTTTTGGTAATTGCATGTTTTTTATGGACCGTGACTCTGCAATGAAGTCAGTCGTTCGTAAACCCGTCACAGGGCTGTGAGCAGAGGAATGGGACTCAGGGATGGACTTTGATGAATGCACATACAGGATTAAATGCATGCTATTTTGTAAAGAACACATTCTGTGTGTAGAATAAGGGATCCATATCCCTAGGCTAGAAACTAGGAGTAGGGCTGCACAATATATTGAAAATGTAATGGTCATCGCAATATCAACATGCACAATATATCTAATGCGTGCACATTATAAATATCACAAAAGGCTGCTTGAACTGCAGTTCGACAATCCTGGTCTAAAGGATGTTTTTGTTTAGATAGGAGAAAATGTTTGAGAAAGTGTATTGCTAAATTGGAAGAAGCATCTATAGACTACAGAGCAACCTTATACGGAAGTAAAAACAAATAAAGTGTCCATTACTGTCAGTGTCTCACCGTATCTCATCATAAGTACACACTTAAAGCTGATATAAGTAGTTTTCTGCTGACGTAAGCAGATTTTTTGGCGATAGCTTATTCAATCGTTTATTTAATTTTATTATATTCAGACGGCTAACAAAACATCTAGTCTCTGTGACACTTCTATGGGCCACAGTCTGCACTCGGTGCCGTGCTGCGAACTTGTAGATCTGCTATTTCTTTAAAAAGAAAATTACATTTGTCTTTGAATATTTTGACCCGATTCTATAAATGTCTTCTAAATCTTTCTTCTAAATCAATGGTTCTCAAACCTTTTCATGTCAAGGACCCCCAAAATGACATTGGCCTCTCAAAATATGAGTTACAAAAGATTTGAGTTACAGAGGTTTGCTTTGAAAATGATGTATTCAAAGATTTGCACATATTTTCAAGATTTTTCAAAAAGAGCAGATCTACAAGCTTGCAAGCGTGTATATCTGCTATTTTCCAATAGCTAATAATTCCAGGTCTTAGAATGGATTAAGTACAGTACTTGAGTTAACGTACTTTACACACCACTGGGTGCCTGTCAGCGGGGTGGTGGAGTAGAGGAGGAGGAAATGGGAATCCGGAGCGCTCTGCTGGAGCTGTTGCCCCCATGACCCGGCTCTGGATAAGCCATTTGAAGATGGATGGACTAGGATGAGAGGAGGTTCTAATCTACATCCTCCTGGTGGGAGCTCCTCACAGGCCGGTGAGTCCAGCAGCATGGCAAGCAGTGGGGGAGAAATTGTTGGCAAAATGTACATGAATATATATATTTTATATGTTATGAACCTTTGCGAGCATAAAGTCCCATTCCCACTGGGCCAGATACACAGATAAAAAAATATATTTCTCCATTCAATTGGATGGTAAGATACAGATAAAAATCACACCCGTGTGAAGTGGAGCTGTGTGTGTGTGTGTGTGTGTGTGTGTGTGTGTGTGTGTGTGTGTGTGTGTGTGTGTGTGGATCATGTGTACCGATTTTTGTGACATTTGAAGAAAATATGTAGGAAAAGGAGCAAAAAGTGTGTTTTGGAGAAAATTCAAGATGGCGGAAAATCTATCATGGCGCAAATGGGCGTGGCCTATATGGGGAGATGCGTCATGACCCAAGGAATCCAGGGAAAAAATATTTTTAATTTTCCGACCTACGGTTCAAGAGTTACAGGCCAAAACGTAAAGTGGGGTGTTATGGCGCCACCATGCGGCCAAATGACACAATTATTTTTTATTTAATCCTTGAAATCATTATGAACCTCCTCTCCAAGTCTTGAAACTCTAGCCCCTATGGTTTGCGAGAGACAAATAATTGAATGTGAGTTTTTGCGATTCCCATTATAAGTCAATGGGGAAAATTAATTCACTAATAAATTAATATCAATTAAACTATAGAACCTTTCTCTTAGAAAAGTAATAGCCCACGATTCCCGAGTAAGCCGGTCGATTTGACATATGGCGCGAGTGTGTGGTGGCAAAACTGTGGGACTAGTGGCGTGCCGAAGTTTAGGAAGTTCAGGCTACATACACACACACAGACACACAGACACACCCACACGGCCACGTATAGGGAGCCTGTGCTTCACACAGCTCCAAAAATATGTGACAGATAGCATCCACTTGAATGGAGATTTTTTTTTATCTGTTTATCTGGCCCAGTGGGAATGGGCCTTAAAGGTGGACACTATGTCACCACAGTACTCATTGATAAGTAAATGTATAGCAGATCATTAATACGCATCTGCTGCAGCCTGCTTTTTATGCTAATGCATGGTTTGTTAATTGGTTGGGTTGTTCATTGATTTCCAATAATAAATAAGTGTGTGTGGGTCCTACTAAAGTCCTACAAGCATGACCTAAGAATTCCCTGAGCAGGCATGAACACAATGTAGCTGCAATACATTTGGGTATACACGGTACATGTCACAGTCGCAGTACCAGCTTGTAAATCTGCTATTTACAAAGCACAACACCCGCGTGCAACCAAGCATAAAATGTATTTTTATGCTTAGTCCCTCCCTAACATTTTAGTCCAGTTTTTATTTTGTTGACAAAAATTGTCAATATCTTTTCGTCATAGTAACTCAACGTAATGAACACTGCTGTAGTCTACAGTACATATGTCATGCTACGGTGCAGCACATTCTACTTCTCCTTGCTCTTCTAATTCAGAACCGTTGTTGTGCAACAACAGTGCTGTACATCGATCGCAGGGCAGCAAAGTGCCGTCAGCTCCCATGCAGGCTGTGCATCACTCTGTCCGTATACAGTAAGTACATTACATTATACAGTACTTGGTATTCAACGCATGGCTTGTTTCCCATCACCAGACTGGCCAGTGTGAAAGCAAAGCTGTACATGCCAGCAGTGCTGCTCACTATGAATCACCCATGCACCCGGCAGAGGTTGCGATTTAACATTTGGCATTGTGGCCTACAAGCTCACAAGAGAGATGAAGCAGGGACCACCCCTCTACATAATGTATAGATTGTGTTGCACAATAAACCTTTTCATAGTTTTCAGTTTCACAGATAGTTTTATAGACTTTTTTCCGGAGAGACCTTGTCTTGTCTTGTCTTGTCTTGTCTTGTCTGTCAAACAAACAACACAACAAACTAAAACCAGTGCAGTCAGAGTTCAGTCCTAGATAAGAGCGATATGTGATGCATAATATTGGCTACCAGACCATCCTTAATGTCTTTGGAGTAAAAGAGAGAGACCTGGGGGACCGCAGTCAAAGACATATGTAGGATTTAAGTGGTTTTAATGACAGCTATGGGGAATACTAAGGCTAAGACCTGGAAAAAGTGAGAAACAGTTATGACTTATTTAGGGCATTGACCTTGTATTGACATACTGTAAGTTTAGTTTAGACTAGAGTTTTTTTTGCTTTTTTTTGTGTTTGTTTTTTTAGTTGTTTAGCTGATTCAGGAACAGTGGGATAAATTAAGGGGTTTGTGTCTATGAAGTAGTATATTCAGGGTAAGGGTTTTTGAGGGAGCGCTTAGTCAGCAGAAAGCCTGTTACAGTATACACACTGTACACATAAAAACACACACACACACACACACACACACACACACACACACACACACACACACACACACACACACACACACACACACACACACACACACACACACACACACACACACACACACACACAGTACAGAAATCACTACACACAGAGTAAGAAAGAATACATAATGGCTCCCCTTGCACGCTTGTCAAACGACACACAATTCGTTGTTATTTGTTGCACGTGCGCGGTGCTTGCAGTGCTGCGCCAAGAGAGTTAATAAATGAATGAATACGATGTTTGGATACCGCTGACTTATTCATGCCGGGCTTTCAGGGACTGAAATGTACCCAGAGCTGGCTTTTCACGAGCCACTGACCAGCCTCCACTGTCGCATGATGTGCAAGAAGTCAAAAAGCTTCCATGAAAAACAGAGTCCGTGGCAGGGCCTGTGCGATGTGACTATACGTCACAAATCTAGAGAAGATTTGTGTAAAAAAAAAAAGAAGAAAAATCTAAATGATATTAAAAAAAAAAAATTAAGATTTTGCAGATGTACAAGCTCGCAGCGTGCCACAAAGCGATTCTGCCAATGATATATGCTTTGAGAGACACATCCGAGTTTTTGTGTCAAAAACGTCACGTTGATCCCCTTCCTCGATACTAGGGGTATGCAACCTTATGGCACAGGGGAGGGTGATCACTGGCAGAAGTGTGAGAGAGGATTTTTATTTTAAAATCAAATATTGTTTTAAACGTGGTCAATTAAATTAATTCACCTAATTTGCAGCAAATTACACCCTGCACATAATTCTACATTCATTAAAATTCTGAACTTTGACTGGGGAGGGAGTCGGGGATAGTCTAATGCTTGTATAACCAAAGTTCTGACAACCAAATATGTCATCATTTTGATGGAGTGTCATTATGTCATTATGTCATTCATCTTGACATTGCACACTGACTATCTAGAAGAAAAAAAAACGTTGCGGACCCCTGCTCTATACACCAACACTAGGACATAACTTAATGTGTAGTCAGAACAGAAGAATATACAGAAGATACAATGTAAAATTCACGGTTTCAATGGGTTAAGCGAGGATTAGGCGATTAGGCCACTATGTAATAATTGTGACTGGCCTATACAGTAGTATACACCATACTGTATGTACCATTATGATTTGGCAGAGACAGAGATGAAATCATGTGATCATATAATGCATTATGGAACTTCAATGATTTATCAAAGATACAGTGATGGCCAATCCTGGACACCTGCATGAGTCAAAAGCATTCTCATGTTGTCCTCTCAGGCACTACTGTACAGTACAGTGGCACCTCTGCTAATGTGAGCCACTGTAGCCAACGTACAGTAACCACTTGAACCACAGCATCCGCATTGCTGAGGTGGAACTACAGCCAGTAGCAAGTTGAGTAGGTCCACGTTGTGACGTGTTGTGAGCTTGTATATCATTACTCATATGTTTAAGGTTTTAAGGACGGAAGAAATGAAATATGTACGTAGGCAAAAAGTGATTTTAAGTAATTTTTATCTGCTTTTATTTAACTCTCCTCTCCTAACACTTCTGATTCATTCTGCCTTATTGCCTATGTTCTCAGAATGCTTGTTACATTAAAAATAATTTCAGTCAAAAAGTCAACTTAAAATCACTTTCTACATGTAACAGGCATTCTGACATAGGCAATAAGGCACAATGAAGCAGCACTGTTAGGAGAATAGCGTTAGGCTGAAATGTTGCTGCTCCCAGTTCTTGGAATGCAAGTCCTGTGTCCCCCCCAAGATATTTGGTGTGGATGTAAAAGGAACTGTCCAGTACAAAGCCAACTCAGGGAGGTTTACAAGGTTAATGTTCTTCTGTAAGGTTTTACACTCTTTAACACGGAGCAAGCAGTCAGCCTGGCTGTTTTTGAAAACATGAAGTCAATTAACTTTGCGCAGGAAGCTCTCAGAAGGCTCTGGCTCCCCTTCCCTGGATATTTCTTGTAACACACCATATTTGTTGTCTCCGCCAGGCCGAACGGCCGAAGGCTATGTTTTCGCCCCTGTCCATCCGTGTGTCTGTCTGGGTGTCTGTGAGCAGCTAATCTCCGGCGCCATTGGACCGATCGGCATGATGTTTTGCACACAAACGCCCTGGAGGCCAGAGCAGAACCTTTTTCATTTTGGCCTGTTATAGCACCACTAGGAGGCCATTTTTGCTACTATCTTTTACTACTACTCACATCTTTCAGATCCCATTCCATTTGTCTTATAATCTACCGTCCAAAGTTTGCGGGCCCTGGGTAGGCAACCCGGCTGTGCAGAGACCTGTGCTCCGAAGAGCACACCGTCCTTTTTTTATTTTCTTTTTCTTTTTGTTCTTATGATTTCTTAAAACTAAATATGGCACCTTGCTACCAATCCGTATGTTAATTTACAGTTGGGTCAACCAGTCTCACCCGCACTCTCTCTCTCCCCCAAGAAGGAAGCTTTCCTGAGAGCTGAGTGAGTGAGATTACACGGTGTGTAAGCAGGCTTACACTGTAAGCAAGGCTAATCGATATTTAAAGGATAATGGAATCCCTCGCTGCTACCCATCTGTGTGGGTGAGTAGGCGTTAAGACCCCCCAGGGAAGACAGTGGCCAATGAAATAGCAGGATACCAAAAGGTCAATGTGATCTCAAGGAGTGTTTGTGTGGTGTAAGGGTCGACAAGACTGCAGTGCTGCGAGTGTTGACCCATCTCTGGTGGGTGCCCAGTCAGCCAGAGGTCCTGTCCAGTCCTGATCAGTCCTGACCCCCCCGAGAAGACATTAGAGAGCCATAAACGGTTAAAGATCTCACACAGTGGGAACTGTTGGTATTGTAATGCTTCGGTTTCTTCTGGGTGTTGCTGACAGCCTTACAAAATAGTAGATCTACAAGCTCACAACGCCTCGCAATGGGCACAAAATACAAAAAAAGTATTTGAAATACAAATTAAAAATACTATGTGAAATACTACAGTACCAGGATACTGTCACCAGGTTAGTATCTTAATGACAGTATCCTGGTCAGTATTATTAGACCAAGTACTGACTTTGAATTTATTTTGTTTTTGTATTTTGTATTTTGTGCCCATCTCAGGTGTTGTGAGCTTGCCTTGTAGATCAGCAATTTCTTGCAAAGAGGTTTGGTGTGGGAGGGGGGGGGCAGTCCAAGTACAGAGTGAAAGGTCAAGTTTACTAGGTATTGACGTTTTAGGTGGTTAAATGTCACAATTTAACCACCATAGCGTGAATCCACAATAGCGTGAATCCAACCTACACTGCAGTGATGATAGTTCTGTCAAACAAGTCTATGAAGCTACAGTATACAGTATATGTAATAAATGAAAAGGTTTAATCTGCAACACAATTTATAACCTCCCCCGACACATCAAGATCAGATCTGCGACCGTGGAGTCCATTCTCTCTACGGCTGTGAATGTTGGACATTAAAGGACCACCTCACCTCTGGGACAACCAGATCTTATTTTATTGTTGTTTGGGACACGATCAACACATTCCTGAGTAATTTTTTGTGTTCAATCTGTGTTTTTAGATATTTTAGTATTTCAGCATGCTACAATTGGTCATATGATGCATTATATGACCAGTTGTAGCATACTGAAATACTTGATTGTGGTGATCGTGTCCCAAACAACAATAAAATAAAATCTGGTTGTCCCAGAGGTGAAGTGGTCCTTTAACCAGAACGTTATATGTGGTACTGAACACCAAACAGGACGAGCACATTACCAACAAGCGTCTGCGTGGGGCATTACGTGTATCAGAGAAGATAGCAGTGAGGAGGATGAGACTAACCGGCCGCTGCCACACCGAGAACTCCTGGCCAAAAAGCTTGTACTGTAGGAACCAACACACGGGCATCGATCACAAGGATGTCCCATACCTACTCTACGTGAACGTACTAAAGAAACACACTGGTGCAGAAAGCACAAAGGAGCTGGCCAGCTGTATGGAGAACCGAGATGGATGTCGATGGAGGCCTTGTCTGAGGAGGACGTAGAGAGTGGTGGTCTCTGCTTCATCTCTCTCGCTCTCTCTAAGCTAGTGGCTCCTTGCCCTTGGGACCCCTGCAGAAGAGTTAAGACTGTGCCTCGTCCAACGACATGAATATGACATGTCCACGGATAGATATACGAGTTCGATGTGAGTGAGTAATTTATCCGTTTTGCCTGGAGCACCCTGCTGATCATTCCCACCAGGTTCCATAAGAAATTAGGCCATCTGTTTCGAATTATTTTGAGAGACAGACAAATAGAATGGGAGGGAAATGTATAACCTTCTGTTCAACTCTGTTGGTCCTTCTGTTCAACTCTGTTGGTGGAGATAAATATGCAAAAGGCAGGTCTGCTCACTTTAGCTCCCTTAGCCAATTAAATCCTGTATACTTTCTTGACCGGGGTTCCCCGATGGCAGCTAGAAAGATTTAGTGGGCGTTTAGTTTTTAGTTTTTTAGTTTTCATTTTTTTCTGCAAATTAAATGCTTAACAATAGCTTTCTTCATGACCAATGTGTTCACAAAGGTGTCTGCTAACACCTCTCAATTATTACAACACAAATCCTCTGATAGTTCTGTCAAATCCTGTATACTTTCTAGTGAGCCAATCAAAGTTGCGATAAACTGGAGCTTATAATGCATTATGACTAGCACTTATACATTATAAATGTTGTTATATAAGCTGTGTTATCATTCCTTATAAGCATAAATGCAACAGGGAAATGGGCAGACTAACAAGTGCAAGGTGTTTTTGTTCAGACATTTAGTAGATAAGACCTGCGTTTATCTGAGCCCGTGTGAAACAGCAACAAAATCCAATTTAGATTAGTGTGAATCTGTGACTGACATGTGTGTAACAAAGCATGGCAAAGACTAGATTAGTTTCTAGCTGAATCTATGACGAAATCTAAATGAGTAACAAGACAGCATCCAAGAACATGTAAGAACTAAAATTGGATTATTCAACTCTCAAAGTTCTACAGAATATGTGTATTGTATATTCTATTGTATTGGGGTGTTACAGTTAAAATAATTGATCAGTTAATAAAATAATTGATTGATAATCGATCACTATTTTGGGCAGGGTTGAAGTGTCCTTGAGCAAGACGCTGAACACCTAATTTCTCCCGATGAGCAGGTCGGTGACTTGCATGGTTTCCTCTGCCAATCGGTGTATGAATGTGTGTGCATGTGAATGGATGAATAAAGTATAATGCACAATCAATAAAGAACCTTGGATAAAGGCACTATATAAATGCACCATTTACCATTTATTTGCCATTTTGTGGATCTAACTTGTGTAGTTTAGAGGGTGCTTTTAACACGCACACATGCGCACGCATGCGCATGTGCACACACACACACACACACACACACAGACACACACACACACACACACACACACACACACACACACACACACACACACACACACACACACACACACACACACACACACACACACACACACACACACACACACACACACACACACACACACACACACACACACACACACACACGCATGTCAGTGAACTGTCAGTGTCAGTTAAGGAATATAGCCAGAGTAAAAAGCTTCTTGTCACCTGCAGATTTAGAAACCATAATTCACGCTTTTATCCTTTTCCTGTCGTTTAGTCATCCCCATCTTAGCTGCTCTCCACTGGTTACCCGCGCCAGAATTGATTTACAATTTTTAAAAGCTTTTAAAGCTGTAAATGTAGAGGCTTCCAAGTATGCTAGAACCCTATAAGCATGTGAGCTAGCAGCCTCAGATCCACAGATAAGAGCCTTCTGGAGACTCCCACAGCACAGCTAGTCTCAAAGGGTGGCCGGGCTTTCGCAGTCTGGGCCCCCCAAGCTGTGGAACGCCCTACCTGTTGACCCAAGACGTGCAAATTCAGTGTCATCTTGTAAATCCCTTTAAAAAACCCACCTCTGTGTTCAAACCTTTACCTAAATTCTTCCTGACAGTTTTATTGATTATATCCGCATGTGTCTACTGTGCTATTTTTATTCACTGATATTTTGTTGTAGATTTTTCTTAAATGCATATCATGTTGCTATTTTACCCTGCTCTGTAAAGCACTTTGTGACCATGTCTGGAAATGTGTTATATAAATAAATTCATTATCATCGGCAGGGACGTGCTGGCCATTGGGAAAAGCGGGACAACTCCCGAACGGCCGGTTCATTCCCGGCCGGTCCAGGCCGGCCATTTGGAAAAAAATAAAAATAAAATGTCGGCCTTCGTTCCATTCTCGTATCTCCAAGTTTCTAATTTGTAGATTTTTTCGCAAAGCAAAGCCCTGCTTCATCATACAAGGCCGTCGCACAAAAGTAGTGAAAACAGCAGATCTACAAGCACACAACGCCTCGCACCGTGCTTGTAGATCGGCTGTTTTCACTAGTTTAAATAATTTTTAAAATGATAAATACAAAACAAACAGTTTTGGACATACAAGGTTTAATTGGCCCACTGGCTTGTCACTTGTCATGATCTGAAATGGCAAATCTTTGAGTAGCAGCAGCGCTATAGAGAGAGATCTCTCTCTATAGCACGCAATGAGGGCCTCTCCAACTCTTTTTCCCGGGCTGAATCAGGGGCCCAGCATGTCCCTGATCATCGGTGAACCTTTTGGTCCTCATGAGATACAGCTCCATCACAAAGAGACAAAACCAGGGGAGCCCTTTCCTGACTGAACTAAACAAACACATCAGCATTAACATTTTGGACACGCACAGCACAGCCCTCTGTCTGCCCCTGAATCACCACACTGAGAAAGAAAGAAAGAAAGAAAGAAAGAAAAGTTTGTTTTGTGTACTCCTCACGGACTGTGTTTACCCGTGTTTAAACTTTTAACACCGTATGTTTATTCACTTGAGATATTCGCTATAAATCATGAATGCATCGCCCCAAAACCGACCCCAAATTGGAATATCGAGGGGTTTGCCAGAGCAATCGAGAGCCTCAAAAACAAACAAGGTTCTGCCAAGACTCGACAATGTATCCGCCAAGTTGTTGAATCAATAAGGTCAGGAGGTCGTTGTTGAGAGCCTCGCCCCTGCCTGTTGAACCTGATCCGACGCACCCAAGGTGTTTCTACCGACCCCTGTTCATTTTGACAGCTAATTTTGATTTCGTTTTAGTCATTGTCTTTTGAATACATTTCCATTTAGTCTTTGTCATATTTTAGTCATCTGAAATGTTTTAGTTTCTGTCTAGTTTTAGTCGACTAAATATCATAAGATTTTATCGCCTAAATCTACTGTTGATTTTGTCGACAAAAAAAGATCTAAATCCTAAAACAACTGAAAAACGGACGTTGCTAAATCTGTGGTTCTCAAACTTCTTCATTTCAAGCACCCCCATCTCAAAATATTTTGTTCCAGGGGACCCCTAGAAGCAAGGGCCAAGGAAGTTCATTGTAAGATGACTCCATATAGGAAGTACAAGTTCATACGAATGGCCGTTTCTTTTATTAACCCACACCCATGCTGTCCCAACCAATAGAATTCTGGTTTCATTACCATTTCAGGACAGGAAGTAGAAATGGCGGAATACATAGGCTTGTCAAATAGGCTTCATTTACGCTCTGTAGAAACCAATGTGACATGATGTCACCGTTCCCTAAATCCAACTTTTCTATAATCTATGCACAGAAGCAAACAAATCAGTTAAAAATGTTCAAGATAAGCGAGAGATAAGCAACCGTCAGGTCGCATTACACAAACTTTAGAAGGCAATGGTAGCCAATCAGGAGGGAATATGGGAAATGGGACATCCATATTGATGACATGTCTTTAGAGATGTATTACTGTTTACGCTTTGCGTGATCTTAGGGCAAAATCTGTAGGTAGTGTCCAAAAATGTGTTTTGCAAGAATCGGCCCTATGGTGGTGCTAGAAGAGGGCCATGTGAGAAATGACGGGTGAGACGTTGTGGTTTGGCAGCCAAGGAGTGTGTGTGCAAAGTTTCGCATGGATAGGTGCAACGGTGGCGGAGATATGAGTAGGGCAAAAGTGTGACATGTGACGACGTGTAACTGACAGACAGACTGACTGTCAGTGGAGCTTTTCATAGTAACTTGCGACCTGGCGGTCGCAAGTTCGCAACAAGTTTTGCACGAATTGTCACGATTTAAACAAAAAATGCATTATACAATCTCGTAGCGCGTCACTTTGTGCCATGCTAAGAGCTTGTAGATCTGCTGGTTTTTAATAGTCAATGTATACTGAAGAAAAGCATACCCGAGGGAAGTAGGGGTGCTGGAGGTGCGGCCGCACCCCCTCCCCCACGTCCCACCGGGGGGGAGGGGGTTGGGGGAAAAATATTGCCGATCGGCAAGTAGAGGCTCTGACATCAGTGGCGTGAAGTAGGAGCTATTGTTGGCTACTTCTATTTCCAGTACAATTTCAAAATAAACATGTGTTGAATGATCGATTGTATCCACAAGTTTCCGCGGGAGTTTACTGGAGACTATCAGGACCAAACTTCCGGGTTTAACAGCAGACATACAAGCTCACGTCGCGTCGCAGATGCAACCCGTTGTGAGCTTGTAAATCGGCGGCGGAACCTCGGTGCAGACGTTTGCGCAATGCACTATGGGGCGTAGGAAACTCGTGGATAGACAAAAAAAAAAAAGAAAGACTCTTGTTTTGAAATGTGCTTCTGGGCACTGTTTAGAGAGGAAATGGCTTTCAAAGGACTTCCCTTTTAACTTGTCTGAGCGTCTGTCTCTCCGTGCGTAACATCCGTCATGGACTCGGTGAATTATAGCCTAACAATACTGGCATAAAGGAATATAAACAGAACACCAAGACAACACAACCTAGGCTATAAAGGCATTAAACATCGCCCTCTGCTAGCCCTGGCGTCCTCACTGGTGAGTCGTAACCATATATAGACTTGTAATGATGAATGCTATGTTATGCTGCTGTGCTGCCTGGCTAATGTTTGGGCTAGCTAGTGGCTAATGGCTATGGTGTACCAGAACCAGCTGTTTCCTAACACTGGGATCGGGACCGATGTGGCGGACACGTTGTATGGGTCACAACGCAGTGCGAAGCAACTCGTTGTGAGCTTGTAGATCTGCTATTTTCACTACTTGTTTGGTACAGGGTAGTAATGTCTCTTGGTTCACGGGCTAAAAAGTTTGGGAACCATCATGCTTGCTGTTGCAGACAGTGGTGTAAAGTAACTAAGTAGATTAACTGAAAAGCTCTGGGAACTGAATGATTTTATGAAACTGGCACTTGTTGTCTGACTGTCTGTTGGTACCAAGAAATCCAGACTATATCTTGCTGGATGGTGCATGTGGAGATGTAAGGAAAGCCGTTCCCGATTGTGTTACATTTAGCTAAAAAATAGACTGCGGAAACCCGAATAAAACATGATAAAAACCGATAAAAACCGCCAAATTTTCACACACGCGCGTGCATGAGGGGCGCGTGACAGCACCCCCTACTGTAAATTAGTTCCCGCGGTGCTGAAGAAAAGGCTGTCTTCCGGTAGGGAAGAGAGGTACTGTAGAGCGAGCATGAGCAGGGGTTCACACACCAACGGTTGTCCCATCTCCCCCGGGGAAAAAAAAAAAACAATATTTGGGCAGGTGGAGTTTGCTTTCTGGTTGCCTGAACAGCCAAGTTGTTCTTTTTTTTCCTTTTCTTTTTTTGCAGGGTTATTGTTGTTTGAGTTAAAAGTGTGTTTTTTGAGATAAAGGAAGGGAAATAGGCCTATTATTTGCAAATAATATACGCCATGCCCGTCGGTAGCTACACTGTTTACAGTCTGCTGGATTCTACCAAAGTTGAACATCACTTTAAAGCAGGGGTCTTCAAGGACCCCTTAGCTGAGAGAGAGATGAAGCAGGGATCGTCCACTACATATCGTCACTGTCGGGCAGAAAACTTGTATCTCCAAGTTTCAAATTTGTACTTTTTTCACCAAACAAAGCCCTGCTTCATCATACAAGGCTGTTGCACAAATATTAGTCCATGGGCCAGACGAGATGTCGGTATCAAAAAGGTGGCAAAGGTTATCATGCATTTTATAAAAGCTCTATATCAGTAGATTATATTTTGGTATGATAACCCTTTCTTAGACCCAGCTAAATTGGTGTTATCAGCCGCTAGAGTTGTTGTCCCATTAACTTTACATTACAGGAAAAAAAGCTAAAAATGAATCTGCTTTAATTAATAATAAATGCATAAGAGGGGTCCAACTAGGGGGTTTTCATGATGCTGAATCCATTGCAAGCATCTGTTTTGCACAAAAAACATTCATTGGGCTAAAAACGGTCCCACAAGACTATGGTTTAGTGATGAGTCATCACTTTTCACACTGTTGTGGGGGGCGTTTTAGCCCCACGGATGTTTTTCGTGCAAAACAGATGCTTGCAATGGATTCAGCATCATGAAAACCCCCTAGTTGGACCCCTCTTATGCTAATTAAAGCAGATTCATTTTTAGCTTTTTTTTTCCTGTAATGTAAAGTTAATGGGACAACAACTCTAGCGGCTGATAACACCAATTTAGCTGGGTCTAAGAAAGGGTTATCATACCAAAATATAATCTACTGATATAGAGCTTTTATAAAATGCATGATAACCTTTGCCACCTTTTTGATACCGACATCTCGTCTGGCCCATGGACTATATAGTGAAAACAGCCGATCTACAAGCACACAACGCCTCGCACCGCGAGGTGTTGTGTGCTTGTAGATCTGCTATTTTCCCTAGTTTAGTTCATTTTTAAAATGATAAATACAAAACAAACGTCTTGGACATACAAGGTTTCCACCCGACAACGACGATATTGTATAAAATTGTGTTGCACATTCAACTTTTTCATAGATACTGTAGTGTAGCTTCATAGACTTGTTTGACAGCCCTAATGTGTAGCGTGTTGGATTCATGTTAACTCATCCATTGTCAGAGCAAATACATAAAAAGGTTTTTCCTTACCTTTTTAAGTAGTCAATGAATATGTATCTCCAGAATCGTTGCTAAAAACAAAGGTTTTCTATGTGCTTCTCTGTGCTGCCACACTGCCTTGTGCTGCAAGGCGTAGTGAGCATGTAGATCTGCTACTTTTTGGGCTAAAGTTCTCTTCAAGACAGCAGGGATGCTATGGTTCAGGTGGTTATTGTAGAACAATTGGCAGCCCCTCTGTGGTAACTTTGAGGACCTCCTAAAGGGGTCCTGGTCCTGGACCCTCTGTTGAAGACCCCTGCTTTAAAGAGTAAAGTATACACTAGCAGTATGTGAGTAGAGTTATAATGCCAGTAAGACTCCCTAACTGGGAGATAAGCAACCGTCTGGTCGCATACAAAAACTTTAGAAGGCAATCGTAGCCAATCAGGAGGGAATATGGGAAATGGGACAGATCCATGTTGATGACATGACTTTAGAGATACTGTGTACCGCTTTTTTTAGGCCGAAATCTGTAGGAGCAAAATGTCCAAAAATCTGTTCTTTAAAAATCGGCCTGATGGTGGCGCTAGAAGAGGGCCATGTGAGAAATGAGGGGTGGAGGTTGTGAGTTGCCATCCAAGAAGTGTGTGTGTGCAAAGTTTGGCATGGATAATATTAGGGGCAACGGTGCCGGAGATAAGAGTAGGGCAAAAGTGTGACGTGACGTGTGACGGACATACTGACTGACTGACAGACGGTGGAGCTTTTCATAGTAACTTGCGACCTAACGGTCGCAATCATGCACTTACTTTGGGCAAGGACAACATGACCTGTTCTCACCCCTGATGGCCAAGTGCTTTGAGGGCCCTGGTGTCAGGTCCTGATGAGCTACTCAATTCCCAAAGTTGCCATGTGCTTACGTGATGTACGACTAATGTGAGCGGAGCGCCGTGGGCCACGCAAGGGGAAAAAACAACAAAGACAGCAAGTGTTGTGGCCTGCGGCAAAGAGAAGCCAGTGACCCTGCAGTCGGCACATTCACATCAACACCCGTAAGCTCATTGTGAACGCTGAGCAAATGGCTCGGAAAGCTTCTAAGCGCAGTGGTTTTTAAACTTTTTCACGTCCGGCATTTGCACCACCACGAACCACCATCTGATAAGATTTAGCCTCTCAGACCCCAAACTTTGTCCACAATAAACCAAATAACAATTCTTATATGTTCTCTGATTGTGTAGATTTCATGTAAATTAAGTAATGCAGATGTCTAAAAACAATCTAACTCTTGAGAGCTTAAAATTAAACCAAATGGACCTGTTGTTTACCAACTCTCTATCATTTAGCTGGGGACCACCTGGAAACCCCTAAAGGACCACTGGTGGTCCCTGGACCACTGGTTGAGAACCACTAGAGTGTAATACAGAGCATGAGCAGTGGTGGAAAGTAACTAGATACATCTACTCAAGTAGTACAATTAAGGTACTTTTACTTTAACAAAGAGTATTTCTTTGTATGCTTATACTTCCCTACATCCCAGAGCTATTAGGCAAATATTGTACTTTTTACTCCACTGCACTTTGCAGATTTGGATTATCGTTAAAAAAAACAAAAAAAAACATACAAGGTTCGACCTAAAACGCATATTTTACTTACTGTAGGCTATTCAAAAAATAGCCGATCTACGAGCTACAAGCACCTTTTGAGTTTGGAGATCTGCTAAGTAATTTAACTTTGATGCTTTAAGTCTATTTACATGCCATCACTTTTATACTTTAATTACAGTAATAATAAAAAACTCCACCTCTGAACACAGCAGCAGGGTCTGCTATTAGCTTACAGTGACCGTAGAGCAAATGGCCGGGGAAGCTTCTATAATAGAGATTAATACAGAGTTGTAAGACGTACTTTTGGACGGCGGGGGAAGCAGGGATAATGAACAGGACGGGATGAGAGCCTCTGGTGCTCTATTAGGGGCAGAGAGCATCATGGGAGTCCTGTAGCAAAGGAGCAAAGAGCAGAGAGGAACGGATAATGAGCTGCTTTAGACCTGGACATCAACAAGAGCCTGCAGGGAATTACACTTTGTAATTTGTGTGTGTGTCACGAGCGTGTGCATGCGGAGACACGGGCACAGGCGTACACACACATACACTATGACAACTCTGGTGCTGGCTTAAACCATGAAGACCGTCTGCAGTGGAGAGGGGAGGGGAGGAAGAAGAGATGAGAGGAAGGAGAAAAGAGCACATAGGAGGAGAGGAGAGAAGAGGATGAAGAGAAGGGCATACCGTTGTTTCCTGTTGAGATTGGCACATTTCACCCAGTTTTTTTTTTCATCTCACTCACGTCACTTTGTCTGCTGACCTCACTAAGCAACGAAATAAACAGAAAATAAACAAAAATAAAAATAAAACAATTCACAGGAGGCAAGCAGTGGTCACCCCATGATGTGTACTGCAATGTAGTTTCAAATGCACTACATTGCAGGCGCTTTTTGAGAGTGAAAAAAATAAGAACACACGTGTGACATGTGTGATCTGGAAATGTTTCAAACTCAGTAGGGAACAACGGTACATAGGAAGAGAAGAGAAGAGAAGAGAAGAGAAGAGAAGAGAAGAGAAGAGAAGAGAAGAGAAGAGAAGAGAAGAGAAGAGAAGAGAAGAGAAAATAGGCCTTTTATGTTGCCTTGTAGGCAATAGGAATACAAGGCAACATAAAAGGAAGACAAATGCGAGATGAGCACATAAACGAGTAAATGAAGAAGGATGTTTGACAGCTCTGACAGTTGTACTGATAGTGATACCATGCAGAACCACTCTGAGTGGAATCAAGGACGCACGCACGCACGCGCGCACGCACTCACACTCACACACACACACACGCACACACACACACACACACACACACACACACACACACACACACACACACACTATAGTCTATTGCAAATTACATTCTTTCATATTGCCAAGACGCCGGACGGACACGCTCTCAAACAATCCATTTAGGCTCTTTTGTCAGCGGCAAAGCTCACACTTCACTCAGTGCGAATCATTTGCCTCAAATGATCCTGTCCACTGAAGACTGACATCACCGTTATTTATGTATTGTTATTGGCAAAACTGTGTTCATGTCAGTGCAATGCCGTGGTGGAAAAAGTACTCAAATGTTTCACTTAAATAAAAGTACCAATACCACAATTTAAAAATACTAAGTAAGTAACTAGTGTACAAACTAGTGACTAAAGTTTTCATATAGCCTACCATTGTGGATGTATTGAAGTGGAAGTAAAAATTTTGAAAATTGGTAGTAGCCTACTCCAAGAAAGTGTATGTGTAAGTGTATGACCTCAAAATCGTACTTACAGTAAGTACAGAACTTGAGTAAGTGTACTGTACTAAAGCGAGCCAAACAAGTACAAATCTATTTAACACTTGAACTCCAGCAACCATATTCTGGTGGGGAACATCAGCCAAAAATACCACTGTGAGCTTGTAGATCGGCTACTGTTGAGAGATAAGAGATTGGGTGTAGACGGGGAAAGTGGTCAAAGTACAGTTGTAACTCAGGTCCAGTTCTCCAAGACTGCAGGGGTTTAAGAGGATAAAGAGCTATTTTAATCTGAATCCTCCCGTTCTATTGTGAGGTTCCGCTCCCCGGGCCTGTCACAATTATTACATAATCGCCTTATCGCAATTATTTTTGCATAATCTTCATAACCGTCTCCATGTTGAAAAATGGTCATACATTTTCCAGAAATAGCAGACCAACAAGCTCTGCTATCTGTTATTTTTAAGTATAAAATTATTAAATATGTCATTGTATATTTACGTTATTCGTCATATCTGCCATGTTTAATTTTTTATTATGAAGCCTAAAAGATGTACTCTTACATAGGGAATTAATTGGACGCTGCTTTACCCCCCGCCTCTGCACCCAGGTAAAGCATAAAACATGTGCTTTAAATGTGTGGCCCCGGCCTCAGAGTTACAGACCCATAAGGGTCCATGTTAGCCTAGTTCCAGACCCTGAATTGCTAGCCACACCCCTTTCAAATTTTGTTTTGGCGATTCAGGGGTCTACAAGTGCTCTCATTGAAGATGCTTTCCTCGTTCGAAAATCCGTACGGCGAATCAGCGTCGTGAATCAACGTCTTCCCCAGAACTCATGTGCGTTTCCAAGTAAACAAGTGCAGCCGCTGGACCGTACCGCACATCGCGTCGCCCGTCACAGTAATATGCGATCGTATCGATCTCGCTATGAAACACCAGTAGCAAGCATGTTATGTTGTGTTTGATTCCTAGTCCGTGGTGCTCCTATTCTGCCTGTTTCTTTGGTTAGCAAGTAGCACTAGCAAGCAACATGCTAGCCACTAGCCAGCCACATAACAACACTACGTCATCTGCTTTGCTACTGTTGTGTTCGTCAGACGGTGAACCAATTGCAGAAGACTGCACTGCATGAGTTACAGAACCATAAGGGTCCATTTGGTTTCATTTGTACACTCTCATGCTGCGTTCAAACCTGAACGCAGCATTCTTTTCTAGTCGCTTCAATGAAATTTGCGTCTGAAAGGTCCGGTTCAACTACAAAATTACTTCACTCGCAACTTCTGAAAAGCATTACCCCGAATTAGAGTTCAGAAAGCTGCACGTCAGAAAGTTGGAAATATCAGACGAAAGGTTTGGTGGTCAGAGACAGTATGGACATTGGACAGGTCCATTCGGTTCCCTTTGTACTCTCTCAGAGTTACAGACCCCTAAGGGTCCATTCGGACGCCTGCTGGTCCCCAGACCTAGCATTGTGAACCAGCACTACAGACATGCAAACTCTCACGTTTATTTGTGGACGTGTAAATAGATTTCCCTTCACTACTGGATCAATCTGCAGACGCGCACGTTGCTTTGCAAACGAACGATTATATTTAGCTAAATGTGTGGATTGACTTTGCACTTGAACCAAACGATCCTTAATCATTGTTTCCATTAGCAACAGTATGTGTGTGTGTGTGTGTGTGTGTGTGTGTGTGTGTGTGTGTGTGTGTGTGTGTGTGTGTGTGTGTGTGTGTGTGTGTGTGTGTGTGTGTGTGTGTGTGTGTGTGTGTGCGCATGTGCGCGCGCGCCCACACAAGCAGCAGTCATTACCTGACTGGGTTTTACACTGGCGAATCAGTACAGCTGTTAAACCATTAAGACATACAGAGGCCGCTTTATACTATACTTTTCTTTTCTTTTCAAAAATAGCAGATCCACAAGCTTGAAGCGGGTCACTTCGTGCCGCGCTATGAGCTTGTACATCTTCTATTTTTGAATAGCCAAAGTATAAAATAATGGTTAAAGTGGTGAAATCTAAAATGACACAGCTGCTTTTCCCTGTTTTAATGGGTTAAAGCCACCATGCAAGTGGGCTTCATACACTAAGCCAGTCGAACACCTGCTCCCGCTTCCTAATGAGTTCTGAGCGTACTGTAGGTAACAATAAACATAACCGTCTCTCTCAAGCAGAAACCTTGTATCTCCATATTTTTAGTTTTTGGGGTGGGGGGTACTTCCTCGTATGACACATACGATATATGACAGTAGCTAAAATAGCTGGGCTACTTTGCATAGTGAAGTGACGCTATTTTGGAGGTTCAAGGGGTTCAGCTCTGTCTGCATGTGGAGTTAACAGCTAATCCGCCTGCCGGCAAGCGAGCGTTCCGACGGCAATGTCGCACGAAAAAACTGTCCTCATATGGAGCGTCAGCTAAGTAAATAATAAAAAGTGTTGGGGGGGGGGGGGGGGGGGGGGGGGATACATGGCCACGAAACCTTGGTCAAATAGAATATAGGAGGCGTGGACGACGTTGCTGCACGCCACGTTGTTGCTCGCGGTACGTCAGGACGGTCTCATTGAAATAAATGTATTTTAATGAGATTTCATCTCTCACGTCGCGTCGCGGGCAGTGTGATTGAGCTGTTATACCCAATATTTCTTTCTCAGAAACTAGCAGTTTTGGACATACAAGGTTTCCGCCTGACTCTATTATGTAAACCATCCAACGTGGCTTGCTTCCAGCCTATAATAATAATAATAATAATAACATTATACAAAGGTCATCTGCATCTATCTTACTTTGCATAAAAGAAAGTGTCTGGACTCGGAGGCAGCCTAACATTGTGCTGTTGTAGCTTATTAGTCAGGCAGGGCAACACCGCTACACAATGCATAGCTATTCTTGCTGTCTTGTAAATTGATATTTTAAAAGACCTCTCTAGCATTTTTGTTGTTGTTCTGTTATGCTGGGGTTTTTTTGTAACCTATTTTTTCACCCAGTGCCAATTGCCTAAGCTGTAATTCTGAGCGCTGCTCTCCCTCTGCCAACCTGCGGAGAGCCCCGAACTGAGCTCATGCTTCCTTCAATGCATGAGGAGTGAGCGGGCCGCTTCTTATCACCTTATCACCTGACAAGGAGGAGTTTTTCTGGTAGGATGTAGCGTGTGGAAGGAACAAATTATTCCAAACAGTTCCTTTCCCCTCCTCCATCAGGCAGTATAGAGACCAGGATTACTGCATGTGTTTTTTTTTGTGAGGGTACCTACCCTACAGGGGACACAGGGAGAACATGCAAACTCCACACAGAAAGGCCCTTTCGCCAACCTCACCTAGGGTATGGGCGCTGATGGCGCGGAGGAGAGAACACGGCGCCAGCGCCTACAGCGCCCCCGGCGGGAATAGAACCTTCAAGCCGACTGCGCCACCGTGCCCCCTTGGGGGCTCAACTTTCTGACTCTTTAAAGTTTCTGGAAGCTGTGATTATCTTGGAGGTCACAGAAATCTCATTATAGACTATTACTTTACAAATGGAAAAATATGGGGATTGCCAACTCCAACCAATGTCTCAGATCGTCCGACGTGAAGGTGCATTTTGCGCTTTTGTTAAGATTTTATATTACAAATCAAATCATTGGTGTCCGGTGGAAACCTTGTATGTCCAAAACCATTCCTTTTTTATGAAAACATTTTAGAATTGTGAAAATAGCCGGTAAGCAACGCGCCGTGATCTCGTAGATCTTGCTACTTTTGTGCGACACTGTTATCCGATGAAGTAGCGGGTTGATTTACAAAGAAAACTGTAAAAAGTTGAAACATGGAGATACAAGGTTTCTGCCCGACCGCAACAAAATCCGAGCCCTTAACGGGACCTCCTTATCTCGAACCTCTTAAGGCAAGTTATTGCCGTTCTTAATCCTCCAGAGATTCCAATTCACAAGGCAGCAGATGAACTTTAAAGTGCGTATAGGTCATTTCTTTGACAATCTGGTCATACGGTGATAATAAGGGACTGTGGTGTCCTCAAAGGGCCTGTGAAATGTCTCCCTTCATCCCTACATAAAAGAAAATGACTCCCTGGAACCACCGGCCAGCCACGCAGCGAATGATAGAGGTTTTATAGCGTGTTTAATCAATACCAAATCATATACGCTATATCTTTACCTTTGCCTCATTCTGGATCGATAGATCTGTCCGTCTGTCTGTCTGACGGGGAAGTAACAAGCAGCAAAAGGCCTTCGGGCACCAGGAATCGAATCCGCAACTCTACTGTCAGGCTGCAATAGAGCCTATACTCTATGCGGTTTATATCGACAACATGAAAAAGTTAGAGAAGGACTGGTTCAGAGTGACGTCAGAAGGTTTGCGTTCACACCGAGGTAGAGTTCTCAAATTCTGCCCGAACCCGACCATACCCGAACCCGAGAATTAGGGTAGGGTAGGGCCTAAAATGTAAGCTAATTAGTCATGCCGGGTAGGGCCTCAGGCTTAATGAAAAAATAAAATATTTGTTTATATTATTTTATTACTATTAGTATATGATAGACCCCACCATACCCAACCCGACCCGATGTTTTCGGGCCGGGTAGGGCCTAAAATGTATGCTAACTAGTAGGGCAGGGTAGGGCCTCGGGCCTGCCCAGTTAGGGCCCAGTTAGGGCCGGGCCTTAATTTTCAGGCCCGTTGAGAACTCTACACCGAGGCCACGGCCGCCTGACGCTGAGCGACCATGACAGAGCAATGAACTGTAGCCAAGGTGCATCAGCTTCAACTGTTTCAGTGTTTGGCATGTCATTATAGGTGGGGATAAAAACCAACAAAAACAAATGAATAAGTACATAAAAGGAACAGATCTACAAGTGCACGAGTCGTGAGCTTGGAGAGAGAGAGAGAGAGAGAGAGTGCGTGCGTGCATTAAAATGACTTGAGAATGGATGCAAACATGCATAGATAGATAGAAAACTTTATGGATGCATGGAGCTTAATGGGGATGAGAACAGGTTTCAACATTTCTGGGTCAAAAAGAGCAACGGTTGTGTTTACTTTTCTTTTTTCGGATGATTCAAAGTCACACCTGGACTAAGGGCTGTTAACACCAAGCACTAACTATAAAGGCTTTTAAAAAAAATGGTTTGCTAGAACAAAGACAATGTCAACGATATAGTAAGTTATCGTTACAGTGCTTGGTGTGAATGGCCCTTGTCACCAGTTGCTTAAGGCCACTTTTAACCAAACAGATTTGTGGCCGAATCGGCGGCGGATAGCGGCAGAAAGCGTCTGTTGCTGAACGGGAGCTCATCGGTAGGTTTTCGGCAGCGGGTCGGGAACGCTATCGACCAGTATCGACGGAAAACTGGAAGACTGGACGTGCTCAGTTTTGTTGAGTCGCCCCTGGACGTCGGTGAATTGTAGCGAGTTGTAATGGACCATTCGTTTGCTACTGCTGCAGCAAAACCAAGCCTAAATAAGCCAGAGACATTTTCCCGTTGCACATTTTAACTAAATAGCATATTCACAATCTCAACTCTCAATTTCCTATACTAATCAACTCCAAGGCAACGCTAGTAATAGTGATGTGTGTTGTTTTGGTGTGAGGAGAAGTAAACAGCGGACAGGAAGCGTCTCCGCTTCTGCTCCCCGGTTGCCAGATTCTGTGAGTTAAACAAGCGACCAGGTCTATGAAAACAAGGCCTAAAGAAGCATCCAGTTTCACCTATTGAGCTCTATTACATTAGCTATTTTCTAAAAGAATGTTGAAAGCAAGGCCAAATAAGCAACTGCAATTCAGAAACATGCCCAAACAAAAGTAACCCACAACTAGCAACATTATAGGAAAACAGGATCAAAGTCGCTTGTAACGAGCCGATATGGCAACACAGTGCGCATGCGCAAAACTGTACAGTAATTACAGTCGGCATACAGTCGGCTGGAAAATTCAATGTGCTTAGTTTTTTGCAGTTCTTTGCAGTCTGTGAACAGTTTGAACAAGTCTCCTGTAGTATTTTCGGTGTGGAGGCACCTTTAGATGTGTCATAGGCAACCCACCTGAAACGCAAGCCTTAGGTGTCAGTGCTATTTTTAGAAATGAGGGAATACACCTACAACGCCCACGCACACACGCATAATGTACGTTATGCACGCGCGACATGAAAACATTGTGCACGGGCAACATGAAAACATTGTGACAGCTCATGGTGCCGAGTTCGTTTGACTAAGTTGCGTTGGCGTGTTGGCTCAGCATGCTCACTGTAAGAAAACTACAAGGCAAAATGGCTGCCAAGTGTGTCTTCTTTCCCACTAATTGGCACGCGTTCAAGTTCCACCAACGTTGACCCCCGACACTTCGCACACGTTGGACTTCGCGCACGTCAGCGCACCGCAACGGGACCCTCCGCCCACGTTTCTCCCCATAGAATGAAGTGGATGCTTTGAAGGCAGCACGCATGTGTGAGTCTGGCCTAAATCTGCCATCACCCCCGCACTACAAAGACTTCAGTGTACTACATGAAGTGAAATAGTGGCTGTGAAAAACACACATCAAAGACTTGTCAATCTTCATATTCTGATTAAGTCGAACCATTAAGGACGTATCACACCATGTCTTTTCTCATTGAAGCTGTGCAATTAGGTCATGTCAAACAGTTCGTTAAAAGGTTTGTCTGCACAGTAAGGAACATTCTAAGGAAATAAAGTATTGCTCAGTATATGCTCTCCGAAAATCTGCGATCTAAAAGCCCTGCAACAGACGTTGGAGACAACGTGTTGTAGAGCTTGTCGATCATCTATTTTCGCTTCAACACTGGCGTGCGGCGTAGCGTGAAGCGGGGCTTTACTGTAGAGAGGCACTTTTAATCTGTAATAAGCAGACCTTTTGTTGTTCTCCGTGGGCAGAGGACTGGGGAGAGAGAATGTACAGACAAGATTGTTTCGAGTGAGTCCAGAAACCATTCCTCGCTAATTTGATCTGGGGCCCAGTAGCTATCCCTGGAGCCCTGAGGCTGTTTGAATGTCTAGAACAGGCAGGTGCACACAGATATCAAAAGGGGCTTGAGTCCCTGCCCTTTTTCCGTCCGTAAAAAGTGCCCTCTCCAGAACAAGAATGCAGTTTTTACTATGGTGAAAGAAATGCAAATGCCTCCTTTCCATGCCATACCTGAAGGCAGTATTCAGGCCTTGTCCAAACCAAACTCTCCCGAACTTGAATGCAGCATCTTATGTTGAAAGAATTGCCCTCTCTGTGTAGGAATTCCATGCCGTTAGGGACCATACTCTTATTAATTAAGGTAGCTATGGTTCAAAAATAGGGGGGGTCATAAAATATTTTTCTGAGCACTTGGGGGGGCCATGTTTTTTTATTTTGGCTTTAGGGGGGGTCATGCGATTTATAAAAGATGGATTCATTCTTTAAATCAGGGGTCTTCAACAGGGGGTCCACGACCCCTCGGGTGTCCACGGGGATACTGGAGGGGGTCCCCGAACATATTAGTGTAAAAAGAAAACCACTTTTACATATATAATAATTTTAAAAATGCCATTTGTCTTTAAATATAAAAACACTCAACCCCCTACATTCAAGGTAGCTGGGCCGAGGCAGCTGGTCACCTGGACTACAGTGCCATGGTTTTCAATTGCTTATTTTTTACTTGATAAAAGCTGAAAAGGCAAAAACTCCACACACACTTCAAATGCAAAAAGGGGAATTTAATAAAGGGATGCAATGCTCGGTATTTAAACCTTTATCAGGCAAACTCAGAGTTTGCCTGATGAAGGTTTAAATACCGAAATGCCTTTTCAGTTCACCGACCATTGCTTGGTCTCTCCTCGACAGCACCTGTCGATGTAGGTGTGCAAAAGCCTTTCGTTTCATTACTTGATAAAAGCAACACATGACCTAATATGGATGTAAAATGTATATGTGTATTTATGTATTTATTTTTCCTTTTTTTAAGGATAATGATGTGTGTGTGTGGGGGGGTCATGCATTTTCCTAAAGTCACTCAGGGGGGGGTCACAAAAAAATATTTGAAGGCTGAGGGGGGGTCAAGAAAAAAAAGAAAAAGAAAATCACATCTGCACCAGCACCCCCTGGTGGCTAAAAAACGAACGGTCCCTTACGCTACATCTCCAGTATTGACTTGATCATGCTTAGTTCAGTATACGCACTGAAACGCACTGAAACGCACTCCAAGCTCACAACGCGTCGCGCTGCGACATGTTGTGAGCTTGGAGGTCTGCTATTTTCGATATTTCCACCAAAAGGCACTTTTAGAAATTTCAGCCCCTGCCTCTCTAACATTCTCTGCATGTCCCTGGCCTAGAACCTCCTTAAATGTCATCCGTCCGGTCGTTCTGTCTTTCTGCCTGTCTGCATAACCTGCCTATTTGACAGGAAGGATTCTGAGCAGCTACAGTTAGGGGTGTCACGATTATGACATTTTACACAACGATTAATTGTCACTAAAATAATTGCGATTAACAATTTTGTTGTGTTTTTGTCGTTGACAATTACATTTCTGTTTGGCTTGTATAAGCTTTGAAGTTGCGCGTGGCAAATATGACACATAAACCTAAATATACAAAGACATGACTGACATATTTAACAACTTTAAAAAAAAAACATTGATAGTGGAAATAGCCGATCTACAAGCTCACAACGTGTCGCATTGCGACGCGTTGTGAGCTTGTAGATCTGCTATTTCCACTATTGTTGAAAATGTTTAAAAATATATGAACATTTTTCAACATTAAACGATTACGACAATTATGAAAAAATAATTGCGATTATGTAAAAGAATTGCAATTATACGATTATGTAATAATTGTGACAGGTCGAGCTACAGTAGGCTTTGTCTACATTCAAACGAACAGCAGCATTTGAATGCAGGAACGTTTTTAGCTGAGTCATGGGCAGTTTGGACTACCCAATCAATGTATTTTCAGCTGTGATTTTCTTTTCTCTTTATTATTGTTTTGCTACACAGCTCAATTTTTTTTAAGTTAACAGAAACAGCAATTCACAGATCCGCATGGATTTTTGTATTCTTATTTATTCTTTCTATTCATTTGTCACGCTGGGACTTGATCGATACGCTTGAAGTTCAAAAGCAAAAACTGACAATGCATTTGTCAAAACATTTTCAAAATCACTACGTTTGTGGTCAGAGAGAGGCATTGATTTAATGTGAAGCCCATGGATTACTGAAGGATCACACAGCGGTGGAAGAAGTACTTAGAACCACTTGTAATTAGAACCAGTGGCCTAAAAAATGTTAGGGTTAAGACTTGGAACCACTTTAACCATTATTTTATGCTTTAACTATTAAAAAAAAGCTTAGCAAATCTTTAAAAAGATTATTGTAGGAACACAAATATTATATTCTATGTGAGGAAGAGGTAACTTTGGCCAGTGTTCATTTTGTTGACTAAAACTACAGTATGATGAAAAATCTTCATCAACCAATTTGTTTCACTGACGAAAACAAAATAAAAACTAAGCTATGATAATTAAATAGAAGACTACAGTAAATATATTGTCTATTTCGCCAACAAATAAAAGCAAACACAGAACTAAAAGTTAATATGATTGGCCACTAGTTTAGCTGTTCTGGTACGAGAAGCAACATGTTCTCCATAGGATTCCATTCATTTGCCCCGAACTTTTACATTTGATTTTATTACCTTAATAAACATTGTCATAAATACTTTATGGTTCCTGTCGCTAGTTTAAAGCCTAGTTTCAATCACAATGATATGTGTTTTGTGAAAATATGGTCCAATTTATGTTATAATTGATGTTAAAGCAGGGTATGCTGTAGGAGGGGCTTGTGATCATAGGCTTGTGATGATTCTTCTTCATGTGCTTTATTTTCGGCATGCAGACTCAACCCATTTACCCAAGTATCTGTGGTTGCACGTGACCGTTGGCAGCCAATAGCATTTAATGGTACCTATTAAAACAATGATGGCAACACCCATACAAGGGCAAAAAAAAAAACTTCATTTTCGCAGTATAGAAACCAATGGGTTCCCACCGTCCATATTCTTTACAGTCTAAGGCTCCGATGCAGTGTGAGCTTGTAGGTTGGCTATTTTCAGCACGAAACCAAGTGTAAAATCTGCCAACGCAACGCCATCAAGACCCGCCAAAATACATTTTTGTCAACAAAATCAACTGTAGATTTAGTCGACTCAAATCATCTGATTTTTTGTAGACTAAAACTAGACTATAAACTAAAATATGACTAAAACGAAATGAAACTTTATTCAAAAGACACTGACTAAAACTAAATCAAAATTTGCTTTCAAAATTAACCCTGCCTCTGGCTCAATCCAACAGACTGGTAATTGAAAGAGAACCTGGTTGGTATTCAGGGAACGAACACGGCTGCCCTTGGTCCACTAGAGAAACTAATTGATTCATTTATCAAAATCAAGTTTAATATGCCTCCCTATCTGTCTAATTGGAACTGGTGGCAGTGAAAATGTCATTTCTAAGAATGATCCCTGTTTCACACTATGTCATACAAGCAGCGGTGGCATGACTGAGATAGCGGCGATAAGAAAGTACCAAAGTATTTGCATCTAAATGTACTTAAAGCACTCATTATTGCAGAATGTCCCATTTCACAAGTTATCGAGATATAAGTGATATTACACTGATTGTATATAGGCCTATCTGTTCTTGAGGTAATTGTGTATCTCCCAAAATCACAAAGGCTAATTTGTAGGGGTGTAACGATACATTTTAATAGCGATTCGATACATATCACGATACATGGTTGACGATACGATACATGGACGATATTGGTTCATTCATGGCGATACGATACGATACGATTCAATTCAATGATTTAAAATCAATATAGTAACTATTTAGCAAAGAAATTAAATCTGTGTGAAAGGTGTGGATAGTACAGGTTTTAAAGGGAAATATGTATTATTATGGATATAAATAAGTAAACACAGTGATTATCTGCCAAATACATGGACATTGTATATTGACAAACCTGCACCTTGACATGAACCCATATATGAAAGGAAAAGTAAACCCCTCCTTTTCATTTTTTTCTTTAAAAATGCTAAATACAATGCACAGGTAGGTAGTATCGATAAAATTGATTCTTTGCAACACTGATATTAAAGTTGCCTAATAAAACACCAACCACCACATCAGTCTTGGATTAGCGAGCGAGCGGCTTTCGTCTTCACATAATCAAAACGGTCAATCAATGTACCATTAGGGAGTACCGGTGGGGAGCTGGGGTCTGCGCGAGGTCACTGGATATTAACCGTCTCATTTCTCAGCGTGGCCGCTCACAAGAGTCCGTAGCTTATTGGACGGGCAGCGAGGAGTGACATCTGGGTCGCTGCACGCATCACAGACACAGCGAGCATCAGCGAGCGGGCATCAACGTGCAAAGCCGCCAGCCAACAGACCCCCTGCAGGGGAATCTGACCAATTAGTGTGAGGAAGTTCTGCCAGCCATCACTGTGTGTGTGTGTGTGTGTGTGTGTGTGTGTGTGTGTGTGTGTGTGTGTGTGTGTGTGTGTGTGTGTGTGTGTGTGTGTGCGTGCGTGCGTGCGTGCGTGCGTGCGTGCGTGCGTGCGTGCGTGCGTGCGTGCGTGCGTGCGTGCGTGCGTGCGTGTGTGTGTGTGCGTGCGTGTGCGTGTGTGCATGTGCGCGTGCACGTGTGTGTGTGTGTGTGTGTGTGTAGACGTGCACATTTTCATTTTCTTGTGCGATCTCATGTATTCCAGTTTGTCAATGTGCATTTGTATCTATCCCTATTAAAGTAATCCAACTGTTGAATGAAAATGGTTTGTGTGTGTGTGTGTGTGTGTGTGTGTGTGTGTGTGTGTGTGTGTGTGTGTGTGTGTGTGTGTGTGTGTGTGTGTGTGTGTGTGTGTGTCCGTCCGTGTGTGTGCGCGTGCGTGTGTGTGTGTGCACGTGTGCGTGCGTTTGTGTACAGTATGTGTGCGGGTGTGTACGGTAAGCCTGCACGATATTAGGAAAGTGTGCGATATTCGATGAAGTTGTTAAATACCTGGATAACGTCTCACGATTAGTAAAAAAAAATCAGGTACATTTTTACAAAGTAAAGACATTTAAACAAATATCTAGCCTAACAAATGGCAATATAATGCCTCTGAACTTCAGCTGCATTATTGCACATCAGTCCTGCCATTCAGGATAGAAAATAGAATTGTCCTTTTGGTTTAGGAGTCAGTTTCATGAGGGGCTACTGGGAAGTACTTGATATCAACAGAAAACATTCAGTTACACACACACACACACACACACACACACACACACACACACACACACACACACACACACACACACACACACACACACACACACACACACACACACACACACACACACACACACACACACACACACACACACACACACACACACGATCACATGTGTGTGTGTATGTGTGTGAGCGTGCAGGCATGCAGGCGTGTCCGCGCGTGCGTGTGTGCAGTGCATGTAAGGCGATCAGTGGGTTAATGGACTGTTAAGTCTCCATCTTATTAAGATCAAAGTGTTGCCGCTGCTTTGTCATCACAAATGGAGGCTTCCTCCCTTCATTGTCACTCCTGATAGACGCTCTCTGCCAAGGTCATCACTGACACCCCCACACGTGTCGGCACGGAAACTGCCTGAGTGTGCGTTGTGTGCATGTCTGTGGACGTTTGAATAGATGTTGTGTCTTCTCTCACACCCACGCGTGCGAGAGAAAACACATTCAGTTCTAAAATGCCCATGAACTGATTTTTTCAACAAATAAAAACTAGACACAAATTTGTGGGGGCGGGACTAGAGGAGAAGAGACGCAGTAGAACTAAAAGGCAAGTCATTTTATGTTTGGTTGCACACTGGTGTTTTGCGGTCTAAAGATAGCCGAGCTCACAACGCGGCATGCAACCAAGTGTAAAATCAGCCATTACTACGCCATCAAGACCTGCCAAAAATGTTTTGTCGAAATGGTGACAAAATACTGTCGGCCAGAAATGGATGAGGACCACAGTACTGTATATGGGCAGTTAGTTGCGTCATGGTCCAAGGGTGATTATTATTATTTATGCCGTTCGACTTTGTACCTTACTACAAAGTCGAATACCTATGAGTTGTAGATGTGAAGTATTTTACAGCGCCAATTTGAAACATTGTATAGTGGAGGTTCTTCATTGCTGAGGTCATCAATATGTATGTACACATGCAGACAAAATTTTTCGTATTTTCATCTTGTCTCCAGTTTTTCTGCAGAATATGTTTGACAATTATTTATAATGACACTAGTCAGGAGTCCACTAGTACTAGTTCTAGTGGACTGGTGACTGGTTCTCAAATGTTTTATTGAAAGGACCCCCAAGACACTGAGTGTGTTACAGATCTGTTATGCTGATTCAGGGATATCTCTTCATGCGTTTCTGGTAAGATTATTGTCTTCACATTTTGTATGTCCATGGCAAAAGAAAGTATTTTTACAAAAATGTCCACCACAAGCCAGGCCTGCTTCGCTGGCATGCTGGGAGTGTGCAGAGTTTTCACGCCGGTTGGTCCAGTGGTGCCCAAGATGAACTGTTCATAGGCTTGTATGCACACACAGACACGCACAGACGGACATGGGTAGAAACATACTTCCCACCTCCCCGGCGGCATGGCAGCGATATAATTAGGTAGATGAAAAGGAGGCATTGATCAACAATCATGCATGCATGTATGTACAGTGCTGTAGCACAACAGCTACACAATGTTGACCTTGTTAAAGTCTCTCTCCTCTGCATCTTAATTAACAATTACAAGATTTTCTGAACTATTTCCCTGGAGGCTGGTGCTGCATGCACTTACTGTGTAGCAAAGGAGGTTTGCGCTCTAAACTCAAAGCTTACTATAGGGCTGTACAGAATGTTAGAGAGGCAGGATCTGAAATTTCTAAAAGGGCCTTTTGGTGGAAATAGCAGACCTCCAAGCTCACAACGCGTCGCAACGCGTCGCATCGCGTTGTGAGTTTGTAGGTCAGCTATTTTCGGTGTGTGATACCACACTGAACTAAGCATAACACTTTCATACTTAAGTACATTTTGAATTCCGGACATTTACTTCTAAGAGAGTGTTTCTATATTGCAGTATTGATACTTTTACTTAAGTGAAATATGTGAATACTTTTTCCACCACTGGGGTAGGGTATTACGTGACGGCGCGTGTGGCAGTGCCACTAATCCAGAGGTCTGCCAGGAGAGCGGGGACTGACAGGGAATTACCATCTGTTAGTCCAGTGCCAACCTTCCAGCATGACACTAAGTGTGTTCCTCATACATAATTACCCTGCTGCCGCGCCGCTCCGTGTCTACCTGACTGACTACCTCTCCCTCCTGCCTCCTAAAGGCTCTGTTTAGCGCCAGATTATACACCGGTTTAGGAGGCAGAGTGGGCAGCGAGCCGCCCTGAGGGTTCTCGGTTCAATTCCTGAGGCGGCTCCCCACTGCGGGTTCATGTCAAAGTGTCCTTGAGCAAGATACTGAACCGGGTTGGTGCCTTACATGGTTTCCTCCACCCTTTTTTTTCCCCACGATTTTGTAACACATATTTCACCCAGTGCCAATTGCCTAAACTGTAATCCTGGGCGCTGCTCTCCCTCTGCCAACCTGGGGAGAGCCCCGAACTGAGCTCATGCTTCCTTCAATGCATGAGGAGTGAGCACACCGCTTCTTATCACCTGACAGGGGGAGCTTCCCCAGTTGGACGTAGCGCGTGGAAGGAACACGTTATTCCAACCAGTTCCTTTCTCCTCTATCAGGAACCCTGGCAGTATAGAGACCAGGATTACTGCGTTTTTTGTGGGGAGTACATGCAAACTCCACACAGAAAGGCCCTTTCGCCAATGTAATGCACATTCTAAAGTGCTTCGGATGAAGACACTATAGAGCACCGAAGTCTGGTGTAATTTACACATCCTACCTGGGTTGCGTTTTTTTCCCCCCATTTAGAATTCCCATAGACCTTTTATAAAAAAAAATATATTGTGTCAAATATGAACTGGGTTCAAAACAAACAAATCATCTTGGTGGTTTGACTCATATAGATATGAAGAATCAACTAATGGCGAGAACTCACTAATGCTACCGTCGCCGAATTAGTTACATTTTCACCAGAAACAGACTATCGAATATGAGTGACTAATATCGTGAACTATACAGAGCCACCTCCGCGACAATATCGCAGAGACAGTTTGATTATATGTTTGGACCACAATGCTCTTATGAGACGATTGTAAAATTACCCCATGTTATAAGAGAAAAACCTCCAAGACCAAAGGGCATGAACACTCTATTTATTTAAATGTAATACAAATGTTCTATTTTACATATTCACATGGTAAAATCCTGAGGAATAGAGGGTATGCACGTGACATCATCATCATACCAGGAAGTTATGCGGGAACGCCTACTGAGTGGCAAAAAAACTACTTTCTGGACTTGACAGCCCATACGCCAAACAGAAAAGTCCTATTTGATTGCATTAAACACCGCTAAACGACGTTAAACTCACTTTGCCACTCACTTTGCCACTCGATGTGCCACTCGATTTGCCATTCACTTTATGCATGCGCATACCCTCTATAGGGTTACACATGGCACCAGGAATGGTCCCAGAAGCAGAACAGGCTGTTGTTTTCCCTCACAGATTGGGGTCGGCCAAGCTAAGCATCTCCACGGGGGCCGATTGTGCTGGATGACAGAAGGCTAGTGTCAGTGACTTTATAGACTTTGTCGATTCGATTTCTCACCAGGGCAGCAGGTATATGACTCCTCTTAATAGCACTGGTATGGGGTAGACCATTTCAAGGACAAGGGTGATGTACAGAGCTGTAGTAACTACAGAGGCATAAAGCTGATGAGCCACGGCATGACGGTATGGGAAAGATTAGTGGAAGCTATAGGCTAACAGCAGAGGTGACAGCAGGCAGCAGTATGGCTTTACGCCAAGGAAGAGCACCACAGACACAAAGTTTGCACTGCGAGTGTTGATGGAGAAGTATTAGAGAAGGCCAGAACCAGGCAGTTAATTACATGTTTTTATTATTAGTCTTCCAGTGGTAAATACCTGTGTTGCACACAGTGGCACGCACACACGCACACACACACACACACACACACACACACACACACACACACGAGAGCCAACTGGATGCAGTTACATCACAAGTCAGGTGGAGATGTACGTTATGTGGCAGCCTATTGGGGAGCCATGACCTAGAGAAAGTATGATAAGGTGCCGATAGAGGAAGTGTGAGGAAGTGTGGTGTTGTAGAGGAGGTAAGGAGTGGCCGAGTCAGTCGGTGAGGACGCAAGAAGTAAGAGCTGGCGAAGGGTGAAGGAGTTTAAATACCTGGGGTCAACTGTGCAAAGTAATGGGAAGTGTGGAAAAACTATAAACTATAAATAGGGTTACAATGGTTTAACCTCCTCAAGGACCCCTATAGGGATCCCCGCACCCCGCTTTGAGAACCACTGATTTAAAGCTGAATGAATTCAAACGTGTTTACAATGGGGTAGGTGACAGGCCAGGGATTGTGAAGTCTTTTTTTTTTGCCTAGCCTTGTTATGAGCAGTTTATAATGCAGTAACACAGCCAGCTGTAGAAACTGTCTGTCTGTCTGTCGGGTCAATGGATCATCTTGTCTGCCTGTCAGGTATTTTGCTTGCAGACACAAAGACAATTGCCTCATCTCTGAACCTATGTGATCTCACACACACACACACACACACACACACACACACACACACACACACACACACACACACACACACACACACACACACACACACACACACACACACACACACACACACACACACACACACACACACACACACACACACACACACACACACACACACACACACACACACACACACACAGCCTCCACTCATTTTGAGTTTCTGTCGATAGTCCTCCCATTCAGCTCGACAATAATTACGGAGCCACTCTTCATTTCCTATTGCCGTGGATTGGAACACAGTGCTATCAGCCATCACGGATATAATACCAGAGGTACAGCCCTAACATAAATGAATGTAGGCTATTATGAAAGAAAGCAAAAGAGGAAAGAAGAAAGCAAGCAAGCAAGAAAGGAGCAGTATAGTGTAATGTGTTTAGCATGCAGCTGGTGTTGTCTGTAAAAGTCCCTGCTCTTTTATCAGATGAAAGATGATTGTGACGAATCCTTCCTCCTTTGGCCCCGGCTCCCTTTTCCCTCTCTTATCACGCCATCTACAACCGTTCCTTCATTTTATGATTTTCCTCTCTTTCTAAGACCCAAGGGAACTTATTGGTCTGTGATGTGTATCCCATTGACTATGTCTTGCACTTGCTTTGGCCATTTCTTTTTTTACAAAGCAGCGTTTGATGTTTTGAGGCAAGTAATTTGATACCGCTCAATTCAGCACAGCATGAAAATGAACTAATCCAACACACTCAATTTAACGGCATGATTATGTTTTAATTTTTTTGTCAAACTTGTTGTGTTATCATTGCATAGGGCTTGAAAACAGATTGTGTTTTCAACCGTTTGTTCAAAGCAGAACCAAGAATAGTTGTATTCCACAACATAGCATTCCTAATTGGTGTGAACAAATAAATACTGTTCTTTTACTAAGGGTCAGACACATGTACACACAGACATCAAAGGGGGCTTATTGAGCCCCTGCCCTTTTACCCGTCTGTAAAAAGTGCCCTCTCCAGACCACGGATGCAGTTCTTACTATCGTGAAAGAAAGGCAAATGCCTCCTTTCCATGCCATATCTGAAGGCACCAAGGCAACATTCAAGAGAATTGTCTCTCCTGAACGTGAATGCAGGATAGGATCTTATGTTGAAAAAATTGCCCTCTCTGTGTAGAAATCAATGTTGCACGCCACATCTCCAGTATTGGCTTGATTATGCTTATACCGGTAGTTCAGTGTGGTGTCCCGCAACCAAAAACAGACAACCTCCAAACTGTGGCGACACACACGCCAGGTTGGAGACAATTTGGTCAGGCGCTTTCACACATCCTTGGCCCTGGCTGCACTCAATGTGCCGGTAGACAGGTTTTTAAATGGTCTCCGCGACAGGTGTAATTTTTCGCCATTCCGTTTGATGTTTTCTGTCAGAAATAATCTGTGTCTGGGACAGGGGAATAACGCAGCCACGGATGTGTCATTCTGGAATATTGTGCACGGTACTTTGGCATCCTTTTTATGTAACAGAATAATGGCTTTACAAAGGCGCCTGTCAATTTGTGTCTGTGTCCAGTAAACACATTTGAGCCATGCACCATAGAAGTGGGCCAACAGCGTTTCTGGCACATCTGTCTTCTAGGACAGTGGTTCTCAACCTGTGGGCCGGGCCGAGGGCCTGCTGGTGGGCGGTGAGGATATTGCCAGTGGGCCCCTGAATAACTGACAAAACTCTATGACTTACATGCGGGCAACTGGCGGCCCGGGGGCCACATGCGGCCCCCACCTTCACTTGATGCGGCCCGCAGGTTATTGGAATACTGATATATTATTGATTATTGATGAGCTGTTACAATTCCAAACATGACCCGCTTTAATTACTTAGTCTATATTAGCAGCTTAACAATTTTGCTGCCATTTTAAACATAGCTGTAGTAAGCAGCTGCCAAATTGTCCTTACCTTTTAACGTGGGCACGCGCAGTCGCGCACGCATCGTGCACAATCTGTGCGCGACTCATCTAGTAGACTGTAGACTCGGTGACAAGCTTTCGAATAAAAAAAAACCCATTGAAATAGACATATCCGTTGCCACGCTGTATCCCTGCTTATCCGCCAGTGTTTACATGAAAAAACATTGAAAAAAGCCAACTGTGCGCTATGATAACAAGTGGACACGTTCGCGCACAAAACGCACGATATGTGCGGGGATCATAATCCAGGCGTGTAGAGACTGGCTCAAAGTTTCCAAACGCAAAAATCCGATTGAAAAACGAGTGTTCCATCGCCGAGTAGCTTTCTCTTCTGTTACACTGTAAACCAAAGGAGGCGGGACTATGGCCCGGGCTCAGACCGGATACGGAAAGCTAGATCCGGTCCAGACCGGAAATGACCGGATACAGTTAGGGGGGCGGGCCTAAAGAGCCAGAAACAGCGAAAATCTGCGATAATACTTTTAATCCTTTCATAATGATTAAAGCTAATTAAACTTCCGGGATCGACGGGCATGGCACCGCGGTACAGCAGGAAATCTACGGTTTCTACGGGGATCGCGCAGAATGAGTTAATGATTAGTATTAGAATTTGTATTTTTTATGTCCAATGTATTTGTATTTAGGTTTTCAGTATTCCAATTCAACATTCATCAAACATAGCAGATCTACAAGCTCAAAACGCGTCTGCATTGCGACGCGTTGAGCTTGTAGATAGGCTATTTTTGTGTGATATAGAATGACGAAGTAGACCATCAATTTGCTGAGATAACACAGAGATAAGGGAATCTGCCCGACAATATGCAATGTTACCCTCTTATGCTGCATTCACACTGCAGATATATAGTTGAACGTTTAGCTTGCTTGGTCAATGTTATCTCAATGGAAACCAGCTTTAAAGCTTTCAAAGCTTCGTTCTGTGTGTGTCCTGTATCTTTAAAGCTGGTTTCCATTGAGATAACATTGACCAAGCAAGCAAAACGTTCAACTATATATCTGCAGTGTGAATGCAGCATTATGGAGCGAGAGTGGAAATACTGGTATAGTGGCCTTGCCTGGCTCCAGCCAATAGACCCGCCCACTCTCAGAGTGGACTGCTTCTCTTGGTCTGGAAGTGGCATATGACGCGCCTCTTTCTGTCGGTGTCTTGGCACACCGACCAATGAAATCAATGCAAGACGGAGGAGGGGTGGGTCTAACTCTTGAAAATCAACAGAAACAGTGGAGGGAGGGGTGGCTCACCAGAGCTCTTAATTGCTCCCTTTGAACTTCAAAGGGTTTCTGAACTGCAGTCATTGATTGAGCCATACAAGTGTAAATAGGTTGTTAGTGCTTCTCTCTAATCAATGAAACATCAGAGACAACAACTTGATTCCTGTCATAAAGGGGGAGGGGGAATGTTTTGTGTACACAGTCAAACACAACCCCTCCCACCAGATCTCTTGTGATTGGGAATTTCAAATTTTAAATCCCCTCCCCTTTTAAATCAAATAGAATAGGGACAACTTCAGACTCAAGCTCCAGTGCAGAGTCTGAAATCAGGCTAATTGTGGCCCTCTCCATCATCAAAGTTTTCCACCCCTGCTCCCCTTAAAATAGTGAAAAGTCAGTTTTCATTGCGATACAGATACATCTATTAATTGGTTGATTCATTGACTGATTGACTGATCATCAGAATAAACAGGCTGAGTGGGCCACAAACACAGAAAAAGGTCAAGAACTACCGCTCTAGCACAACCTGTGGGTCCCGACCCACAGGTTGAAAACCACTGCTCTCGCATATGAGCGCAGTTTGGACAGAAATGTCCCAACATTTCTCTTTGGAACAATAAAAAGAGGATTACGTTTTCATGGTGACAGGTGCGTTGGTGGAGTAGACAACAGGGATAATTTAAGGAGTCAAGGACAGCCTCACACTCTCGGCACTTAAGTAAAATAAAGATATTATTTTAATTCGCCGACAGGTTCAGTTCAGGGTCCTTTTTTCAGGCATGTGCCCGCTCATAGGCCAGCGGAAGGACCTTGAACGCGCCGCCGATTAAATTGATTGAGCAAGTGCAGACAGTGTGCGGGTGTCCTCAGTTCCCAGACATCCCAAGTCTCCCGGATGTTGCAGGAGTCCCCCGGAAATCAGTGTCTCCTCCCAGACACCCGCGAGTGGCACTCAACCTCCCGGAAATCACGGTAGAACACGCAAATGCTTGCCATATCCGGCTGGATCCGGTCTAGAACCGGATCTGCGACCCGCTATGCAAATAAATGTGTTCTCATTCGTCGTTGAACTGTCAATCTTGCAGCCTGTGCGACGCAGGGCAGCCTGCAGGCAGGCTGTTGTGTGTGTCTCACTGTGATAGTGACAGAACTTTCTCCCAAATAGGTAAGAAAGACATCATGCTATAAATTAAACCGATTATATTAAGCCTAAAATGGTCCCGCCGCCGTGCAGAACCGTTTTTAACAGTTTTTAACCATTTTTAAACGTAGAAAAATGAGTAAAATCCCCACAGCACGTGCGCGAGAACGGGTGCGCGCACGTGCACAGGGGACCTCCCGGAAATGCTGATCTCAAAGTTGGGATGTCTGAGTTCCCTTAATTATACGTTACGTTTTTGCTTCAGTCCTATAATAAACTAGTTGAAATGCATGTTAAGGCGGTCGTTTACCTAGCATTAGCCTCTCTCTCATATCCGGACAATAGCAGCTCTCTGTCTACTGCAGGAACCATCTGGCTGTGGTGGAAAAAAGTACTCACGTATTTTACTCAAGTAAAAGTATCAATACTGCAATATAGAAAGACCCTGTTACAAGTACAAGTCCGGATTTCAAAATGTACTTGAGTAAAAGTATATAAGTGTTGGCATCAAAATGTACTTAATGCACCAAAAGTACAAAATGTTTGAAAATGTCAGATCTACAAGCTCACAACGTGTCACATCGCGACACGTTGTGAGCTTGTAGATCGGCTAAAATAGGGCTTATGTATGTTTTATAATTTAACCAATACATTGCGTTCCATATTATTATTATTTGTAGCTGCGTTATTCCTCGGTCCCAGACGCAGATTATTTCTGACAGAAAACATCAAACGGAATGGCAAAGGATTACACCTGTCTGGGAGACCATTCAAAAACCTGTCTACCGACACATTGAGTGCAAGCCAGGGCCAAGGACACATGGAAGCGTCTGACCAAATGGTCTCAAACCTGGCATTGGTGGCTTAGGTTCCAACTGCTAAAAACCTAGGTGTGCATTGCATCAGTCACCCGTTCTTGTAGGTTCGCACTATATAACATCCATAGAATCAGACCCTTCCTCACCAAGGAGTCAGCCCAGCTCCTCATCCAATCATATAAAAAAACTTGACTAGGCCTATACTGTAACTCTCTCCTCACTAGCCTTCCAGCATGTCCCCTTCTCCGCTCCCTCCACTGGCTCCCGGTTGCGTCCCCAACAGAATACAAAACACTGATGCTGGCCTTCAAAGCAGCCAAAGGTATGGCACCTCCATACCTCCAAAACCTGATTAACCCCTGCACCCGTTCACTTATCAGCTAACACAGGGATGCTGACAGAACCCTCGCTAAAAACCCTAGGACAAAAATCCACTCATCCAAGACAATTCACCCTCCCGGGCCCATTTGTACACTCTCTGAGTTAAAGATTTGGTTCCTAACTATCATTTAGCTGGGGACCCCCTGGAAGGACCCCACTTTGAGAAACAATGTACTACAGGAACCAATCTGACAATATTGGAATTCAATATGGTTGCTGAAAATGGACGGAATTGGAACATTCCAGACATTTAAAAAAAAATATTTTAGGGTGGATCTATTGAGATGATAAACCGATGACAGGTGTCATCAATATGTCCGTACACGGACAAATGTGTCTGTGTCAAGAAGAGGCCTTGTCGGAGGACAATTTTAGATTTTGTTTTTACATATCTTAATGTTTTAAGACCCAGCTACTGAATATGTATGACACTGATTTAAATGGCACATTAGGTAGTCCCCCCAGGAATCCGCGGAGAAAAATTCTTAATTCCGCGGAGAACAATCCTGATTCTGCGGAATTCTGTGGTGAACAATTCTTGATTCCGCGGACATTAAAAAACAACCTAAAATGACCAGTTATCAAGCTAAAAATGATATAGTTCTAATAATCAAGTAAAACCCTTCATGAAATAGCTACAATTAATTTTAATTAGTGGTTAGAATAATCAAATAATCATTTTTGAGAATATAAATCTAATATTAAATCTATTCTTTTTTTTTAATTGTTATTGTTTTTAATAATTACTTTCTGTTGCAAAGACTATATTGTCATGCAAACCCTGCCCATAGTAACCACATTTTAGAGGATAGCCTACCTACTACCTAGTATGGGTGTAATATTTATTTATTCTCTTCTGCATTATTGCCAGGACCATAGACATAGAGGAACTATAGTTCAGGACACAGTTTCTGTCAGGAACGAATGTGGGACCGGACCAATACAGCGTCAGTGCAACCAGCAGGAGGGAAGCTAAGCTATTCCCCCAGGCTCTGGGGTGGCCACTGGCCAGACCATGTACACATCGTTTTATAATAGTAGTAATGACTACTCCCGCCGCTCTGCTGCCACTCGCGACCGTTATTCTACGGACGTCAGAAAAGTCCGCGAATGGCCGAGAAATCCGCGGGTGGTCCATGTATAGCATACGTGAGTGTGTCTTTCTCACCATTTGAGGCTTGTGAGCCAATATAAACAGTCAGACGATGTGCCTAGTTCCTAGTCCATTAAAAATCAGCACCATCCGCTCTGGTATCGTCACCACACACACGAGTCACAGCACATGAATGCATGCCATGGCAAACAAAGCCATTTCCGTTTCCGTATCCGGCACGAGGACCGGCTAGGCTGTGAGTCTTGTCCGTCTATCTAGCGGCCGAGATGAAAACTACATGTAAAATGTAATATTCTGCTCCTCGTCTTGTCCTATTCTGCGGACTACTATGATATCCGCGGGAGGCTCTGATATCCGCGGAGGGCTTCGATTTCCGCGAAAAATTCCGTGATCGCGGAATCGCGGATTCCTGGGGGGACTAATTAGGAGTCCGCCGGTATAGTGGTATAAGTGTTTTCATTTTCAAGGACCCCTATAATTGAGAGAGAGCATGAATGGAACACATTTTAATCGCAATTTCAATAGGGTAGGAAAACATCATACGCTTCAGGGGTACCATTTTACTTTGAGTTGCCCAGATGTCCCTATTGCCCACATATCCTGTTATCCTCATGAGTTCTGTCATACCTGTGTCCTGCAGTCAGCCTGACCGTGGCCTGGGTCTGCTCTGTGTTGGGGTACTGAAGAGAGTCCAGCTAGGGTCAGCGGTATAAGTAAAGCTTACTTGGCATGTTATTGTTCCTGTTCGTCAAATCAGACCAATGTAAACCTGTTACTCCTGGTCAATAGGCTTCAAAAATAAAAGTAACTACTTCCGTCAAATTATAGGACAAACAACCGGTTGGTGGACTTCAAAACAAAACTAGAAATACGAAACAGTGTGGGCTCGCAGGGAACACCATTTATGGGCACAAAGATCTACCTACCCTTTGGCTGCTCCTCGTTGGCTAAGGGCCCTGCCTTTGTACTGTACATCTATTTTGAGGAGAATAACCTTGGTTTATAAAGTTTTGGTATACAGTAAACATGTATACTGTTATAACATACTGGTCTCGAGCCCACGTGTTGTTGTTATTTATATCAGGTAGCACTTGTTGGTGGTGATGTCACCAAGAATGCTGTTCCTCATTGGCTTGTACTGTCGGTAATTTCTTTTAGGAGAATCAACTTGACCTATAAAGATTTTGTATAACATACTGGTCTCGCCTTTCAGCGAGCCCACAACTAGAAAGATGCAATTGGAAATTATAAGTGTGGTTGCCATTGACTCTAATAGGGAGCCAATCAGAGACGGGTAAAAGGATGACATCATGATATCAAGGTACTGTATACCTATATAGAGGGAGATCGTGATGTCTGATTGGCTGAAGGGTTACAAAGGGATGGCGAGTAAGAACACCAATAACACGCCAATAAGCGGGGCAACCACACTAATAAGAGCTTGAAGTAACTGGAACATTTATTTCAAGAAACCTCGGTTCAAAGTGAAGCGGTGAACTTTTATTCTATGTGTTCTAGAGCTATGAACTCTATATACATTCGGTTCGAAGTGAAGCGGTATGTGTTCTAGAGCTTCAGAATTCTGAATTCTGAATTCTGAATGATTTTATCTGGAGGGCCGAATTGTCATGTGAAGCTTGACCAATCCTCAAAGTATTGGACATTTTTAATCATCCAATCATCAGACCGGGACGGACACTACATACATATTCTGGACGTACGGGACAGATAAAACCTGTTCATTCTGGAATGAAATGACCATATATGGACGTGGGGGACACACATGGGACACACATTTACAGACAGATAAAACCTGTTCATTCTGGACTGAAATTACCATATATGGGCGTGGGGGAAACACATGGGACACACATTTACGGACAGATAACACCTGTTCATTCTGGACTGAAATTACCACATATGGACGTGGGGGACACACATGGGACACTCCTTGGAAGCGGCTTTCACCGCTTCAAAAACAAACAAACAGACAACATTTTTTTACAATAGCTAATTTACAAGCTCGCAGTGTGACACACGGTCAGCCATTTTCAAATAGCAGATTTACAGGGTTATGGTAGCTAAACTGGTTTTGATGCCAGAATAAATGTGAATAATGATAGCATAATGTAGTTGTATTTTACACTCGTTAATAGTTGAGGTAAAAAATAATTGTTAATCAAAAATCTAAATACATTTTGATTTGTTTGAGTTTGTTGTTAAGCAACACTGTAACTTGTATTATATTTTTTGTATAAAAAATGATATTTAATCAAAATTAGGCAAATAAATAAATAAATCAGTCAAATGAATTATTAATGAATTAAAAGATTACGGCGCACACATGCCTGAGACAACTAAAAACTAATAACTAAAAACTAACTTAATAATCAGGATTACCCCAAACTAAATGAAAATCAACCCTGGTGGATATAGGCAGGCAGGATGAAGCTCTCAGAGCCCCAGGGCATCCTTCTGCACTTTGCAGCCCAACAGGGCGTTTCCAGCCTCAAGGCACTCCATCAGCCGTGGGACTTTTTGTGCACGGAGCCAGGATACCGCCTTCATAGCCAGAAGCTGCCACTCGTCCTGGGCGTCCTTCTTGGAACCATGGAGCCAGATCAGAGCCAAAACAGTGGTCCACACTTCCCGGTTCACCTGTGCAGGCATCGAGTCTTCCACTTCGTCCTTGCTCTTCCCCAGCACATGTTCCAGGGCTGATGTCGGAGTCCAGGAGCCAGAGGCTGTCTGGAGGGAAATCAACTGCAGCAAGGCATCTCTGGGTGGCTGACGACTGCAAGGCTCAGGGTCTGCAGCTAAACACTCAGACGTGAATATTGATCTAGCATGCAACTGATACTCACGCAAATCCGGTCTTGGTCTAGCATGGCTACTCTGCATCAAAGACTCTGAAGCGTGAATAATCTTACCTCCGAATCCTCTTCCTCCTCCTCCACTGGATCTGCTTTCTTCCCAACTCGTGTTCCTGTTACCACTCTTATCCACTTCCTGGAACTCACCGGGTCTGCTTTCCCAAATCGTGTTATCGTCATTATTCTTCTCGAAATCCTGGAACACACTGGATCTGCTTTTTCCCTTCCTGTTACAACTCTGACTCTGAGTCTGATGCACATCGTGGACAACTGGGAGTCTTCTTCTTTCGTTTGAACAACTCCAAGTTGTCCAACTGGACAACTGGGACAGCTGTGGAGTTGAACAACTCCACAGCCCACCACGTGACCCTGGTACTGGAACATTTCTGCGCAAAAGAGGTCCCTGCACCGCCTCCCCACTTCCTTTGTTGACAGCGATGAAGGCGGTGAAGGCACTGCTCACTCCCGATTGGACGCTGAGTTCCACCACCTTCTTCTGTTTCTCCGTGGGGGCAAACAAGTGTTGCAGGGAGGCGAGCTCTTGCTCGCCCCTCTGCTCCAGCTCCAGAGAGCGAATCAGGGTCCGAGCCCCCAACCTGTGGACCGTCAGTCCACTGTTGCCCTCTGTCGGTTTGAGCCTCAAGTGGAGCTGGCACTCGAAGGGTTGGTCTGCCAGCCTGTACGTCACTTTCACGCTTCCCTCACTGGCACCTGAACTCTCTCCGGTGAGCTGGGCATAAATCAGAGACCTCTGACCCTGGAAAAGAGCTGTGATGGGCGGAGACAGAGGTGTTACAGAGAGTCCCTCTGGAAGGTTCCACTTAAGGGAAATATCCACCACAGGTGGTTGCAGAGCAAAGCCAAGTGATTGCATCACTTTGGGTTGCATCCTCTCTGTTCCTGTGATGAACTGGGCATGACCTCCTCCCTGCTTGGACATCCCATTGATGAGAGCAGAGCTGGCCCCCTCCCCAATCCCAAAAGTGAAGCACCTGTGGGAGCCGGCATTCCTCTTCACTAGGTCAATGACATCCTTGGTGTTGCTCACCTCGCCATCAGTGAAGACAAAGAGTTGTCTGGGGTGACCGGGAATGCAGCGTTGCTCGTATATATGTTTGAGGGGCTGAAAGATTTTCGTTCCTCCCATATCAGCATCCATCATCTCAACCTCCTTTACAGCCTCCTCCATGGTGTCCTGTTTATACTTCACACTCTTGCGGAAGACGTGATCAAAGTGACTCCCAAAACCATAGATGTTAAAGTAGCAGCCCATGGGCAGACTTTTAAGCAGGAGCAGCAGAGTGTCCCTGGCACTGGCAATGCGAGTCTGACCAAACCTGGTGTAGTCCCGCATGCTTCCAGAACGATCCATTAGAAAGAGGAACTCCCCGCATGTAGTCACTGATGACATGACAGCTTTAGGGAACTCTGGGTACAAGCTCAGCATGACAACCGGGTCGCCCATCAGAGAGCCGGCTTTGGCAGAGTCCTGTCCCGCCTCCACTACGGCAGTGGGCTGGTGGGCATCTTTGTAATAAATCAACAGCTCCACGTCTCTGTCAAACCTGTGTCCTGCAGCCAGCCTGACCGTGGCCCGGGTCTGCGCCGTGTTGAGGTACTGAAGAAGGTCCAGGGAACAGTTGGACTTTACTTTAGAGACGGGTCGAGGAGAGCTCACGTGGGCAGAGAAGGACAGATTGTAAGGCACTAGAGAAGCTGGAACAGAGGTCACCACAGGAGGCTGACCACAACCTCCATCTTGAGGTTGGTAGCGGGGGTTGAGCACAGCGGGCAGACAGAACCTCAGCCCATCGTCGGCCTCCACAGCCAGCTCAGTGACGTACTCCAGCCTGACGGAGGCGCTCTCCCCTGGAGGCAGACTGCCCACGCTCAATGAGAACACGTCAGGGCTCTGCTCGCTCTCCTCCAATAGGAAGGCCTGCTGGCCTGAGCTCAGTGCATCGTCATACTCCTCCCGAGCCCTCTGTTTCTCCTTCACCTCGGCCACAACCTCTGACTGTCCCATCTTTGCGCTGAAATGACAGACGGCAGCATCGCCAGGAAGAGGGAAGACAAACACAGCCTCTATGGGACTCTCCTCCTTGTTCTCATACTGCAGAACGGAGGTCACCGTCGCCACATGGTCCCTCACCTCAACCTCCACCTCAATACCTTTCAGAGGAACCGGCTCTTTATTGGCAGAAAGCAAACCGCAACAGTGTATAGAGTGCATATTGTCCGTACCACCTGGAAACCTTTGAGATAGAATGCACTATGCCGGGTCTGTCTGTGATGGTGTCCAAGCAGGAATCAAACCGAGATGTTCCTTAGAGGGAGAATGCGAATCAGTGGGAACAAATCTGTAGGACGTACAGTATAAGGCCAACTACCCGGGTTTGTTCGGAGGGTAACAAGCTATCTTAGTTGGAGACAAACTGCTCAATGTCTTGAAGTTCTAATCTTGCAGATATTAGCCAATTTTAATATGGGATGGTAGGTATATAAATATTTAACTAAGCGGATAATTGTGTACGTGCTTGGCAGTGATCCGTTAGTACACCAAAAATCACACTTAGTGCTAATTGAGCAGTGCTATTTGAGTTGATTTAATTAATCGTCACGCAAAGCTTGGCCAATGTGACCCTGGGTGTACAACAAACTTTGAGCACTTTGTGCCGAGATGTAGGCCAGATATAGGGTGTTTTTCGATCGGAGATAGACTTGAAAAATGGATGGGACTTTTCTGGCACTGTACTTATACAGTGCCTGATAAGACAGGGACTAGTTTGTTTTCTATAATAATTACACATCTGATTCTGAGCGGACAAAACTGACAAGCAGAGCTGTGTGAGGCTTCATTGTGGGACCTCTGTGGGACATCTACATGCTCAAACTGGCTCGGATTATGGAGAACAAATATGTTACCATAATTATGCAAATGGCACAGAAATCTACATAACAAGAGAACTATAATATTGTCAAATACAAGTGCTGAGCAAATGCACAAATCCATAATTGGACGCCCCATAATTCTCTCCAATTAAAGAAAGAGACAAAAAGGAGTTGTTATTTTTGGATTAAAAGTCTGTGCTCAGCTTTAAAAGGATCCCAGCCCATGAGACAAATATGCCTTAAATACATTATAATTTCCCTCTATAACTAAAATGAAAAAATAAAAACACCTTAAATAGTTTATTTATTTTTAATAAATAGATAATACTATAATAATAGAAGTTGTCCCTATTGACAGAAAGATAAACTATTTCTAAAATAAATACAACATTTAAGGTGTTTTAAATTTGCGATTTTAGAGGGCAATTATAATGTATTATACATAACCATTGAAGCGAGGAATCTCGGTGTACGAGTCACGGACAAAATCAGCCCTACTATCAGCTTAAGAATAAATGAAGGATTAAAGGATTTATGTATCAGCAAAGTTTGGAAAAAAAGCAAACTTGTCCATGCATTCATCTTCAGTATAGACTCCACTATACCGCTATTACAGGTCTCCCCCCCAAAAAGAGAACAGAATGGTCCATACAAGGAGATATGCAAGTATGTACTATGCATGTATCATGTTTGATACCATGGTGCAAATTTATCTTAATTTATTTTAATGCTCTTTCTGCATTTATTTCACTCATTTGTATCTTAATGCTCTATGTCCTAACGTCTTGTGTTTTATGTAAAGCATGTTTGTTTCCCTTGTTGAACGTGCCGACTAAACTTGCCATGTCTCTCCTCAGCACCTGAGACGTTGTGTTCATGTGTTGATAGAAGTGACATTGCGTTGCCAATGTATGCCGGAGTTCTGTGTGTTTGACAATTACATGGCATTTACTGTGTGATGCTATTTCAAACATGGTCATTACCATACTAAACATCCACAAACATTCTGTATGCTGTATGCACGCGCGCACGCGCACACACACACACACACACACACACACACACACACACACACACACACACACACACACACACACACACACACACACACACACACACACACACACACACACACACACACACACACACAGTTCTTGGGTCAACCACCACTATGTATTTTCCTGATTGATTGGTACCAAGAGATGGAGGAGGAGGGAAGACTCGCTCCTCCCTTCTCTCTCTCTCTCTCTGCCTCTCTCTCTCTCTCTCTGCCTCTCCATCTCTCTCTCCCCCTCTCTGTCTCTCTCTGCCTCTCCATCTCTCTCTCCCCATCTCCATCTCCATCCCATCCTCCCTCTCTTTCTCTCATCAGCATCTTTGCAGATCTACCCTCGCCAGAGAGAAGGCAGTGTGTTCTCTCACACACAGCAGAGCCTGCACGCACTCACGCACGCAGCGCACGCACACACACGTCGGAGGACGCAGCTAACGGAGCCAGCCAGGCAGCCCACAGAGTTAAAGACTCCAGCTGTAGCGCTGCCGTGCGCAGAGAGAGACACAGACCGACCGACAGTAGGACAGACAGACATGTAGGAGGACTGGAGGAGGTGCCGTGCGTTGCTCGCCGTTCCGCGTCCACCCCGCCGCTCCTCTGAGCCCCTCCCCCTTCCACCCGGACCCCTCCTGGCTCTGCGCGGCGCTGCGGTTTGAAGAGCTGCTGGAATGACCCGGGAGAGCGGGAGAGACCAGGAGGAGACGCGCTAAAAGGCAACCAGGGCTGCTCTCTCTCTCTCTCCATCTCTCTGCCTCTCTCTCCTCAAACCTCACTCACTCACACACACACACACACACACACACACAAACACACACTCACGCACAGAGCCGAGCGCGGTGCTGTGCTGTGCTGTGCTGTGCTCTGCGGACGAGCGCCCAAATAGGAGGGCATGACCGTTTAAACCCGGGGTCTTCAGAATCGCACGCAGCCTCACCGGAGAGCCATACGCCACGGAGACGGACGGACGGACAGACAGACAGGCAAACAGATAGACAGACACGCTAGACAGGTAAGAAAGAGGCAGCATGCCAATACCAGGTCTATCTGAGTGACTGACTGACACATTGCTTGGAGACCATAGATTGATGATTGATGCCCATGAGCTGTATATGTTCTGGTTTGATTATTTTGATCCTCTGCCACCGCCGTGTACTGTATGTGCGTGTGTGTGTGTGTGCGTCTGTGTGTGCGTGCGTGTGTGTGGGTGCGTGTGCGTGTGTGTGTTTGTTTGCATACATGTATGTGCGTGGTAGTGCTGCTCTAATGTGCTGTGCTGTATGGACATTGAACACACGGCAGATGGGACTGAGACAGAGAAGTGTGGCAGAACCATAATGGAATATGTCTCCTGGAGGACATCATGATCACATATCCATCACATCCATCACTGACACTGCACTGTACGAAACAACAGACACAGAGAGAGAGACACAGAGAGAGAGAGAGACAGGGAGACAGAGACAGAGAGAGAGAGAGAGAGAGAGAGAGAGAGAGAGAGAGAGAGAGAGAGAGAGAGAGAGACAGAGACAGAGACAGAGAGACAGAGAGAGACACAGAGACAGAGAGACAGAGAGAAAGAGACAGAGATACAGAGAGAGAGACTGAGAGAGACAGAGAGAGACGGAGACAGAGAGATAGAGAGACAGAGAGAGAGAGACAGTGTGTGTGTGTGTGTGTGTGTGTGTGTGTGTGTGTGTGTGTGTGTGTGTGTGTGTGTGTGTGTGTGTGTGTGTGTGTCTGTCTGTGCGCGCACTCGCGTGCATGCGTGTTTGTCAGGGAGAGAGAGACAGACAGAGAGAGAGACAGACAGACAGAGAGAGAGAGAGAGAAAGAGAGAGTGAGCAAGGAAGAGACTGAAGGAGCTTACTCAGGACATTTCCAAGCATTTGACTGATTCTCGCATCTTGTATTGGGACGTCCCTGCATGGGCTGCCTGGGCTGCCTGCCTGGGCTGCCTGGCTGGCTGGCTGGCTGGCTGGCTGGCTGGCTGGCTGGCTGTTGTGTTGTTGGTGGTTGACTATTAGGATCATCACAGAGACGCTGTGAAGATCCTATAGTCTAAAGACGGCCAACA